>NW_024395977.1:25519173-25683251 GCF_016617805.1 Bactrocera tryoni
TGAATAATTATTTTAATTTTATCTCTTCTATGAAGGAATCCTTTTTATTCTGTAGGGTCTGGAGTTCGGAATCGCAGAATTAAGCTCTTTATTATAAATCGAAGGGTGTTTCGGATGCTATTGTGTTCCTATTTTCATAGTCTTCAACTGTTGCTTCTTTGGTTTTTCTTATATATTTAAAAACACCCCTAATATTTTTTTTATTTATAATATTTTTATTTTCTTTCGTTATTTTGTTTTTTTTTTTAATTTTTGGACACTCCTTAGTGTCAAGAGCGCTCTTACAGAAATCGCAATATGATAATTTCTTATATTTCATAGTTGGGCTATTCCCCCATTTTTAATTTACTTGTAGTAGCAGTAAGTTTTAAATACATCATACAAATATATTCTGCTGTCTTTATTTTCTGGGTCAAATTTGAGATGACTTTATTATTGGCCGTTGGCTATGAATAGTAATTCCTTCCGCTGAATTTCCATAAAAATCCGAGTGTATTTTTCCTTGTCCCATGGATGCAATTTTATAAATGAACTATGTAGTTCATATTATAGAAAAAGCCAATTAACTTTCCTGTCAAGAGAACGATTAAAAAAATAAAATATTGCTTTAAGAACTTTATTTATTTAAAAGCTATTTTATTGTTCATCTAAACAAAAAAATTTATTATCTAAACAAAGAACAAAGATATTGATTTTTTATTAATTTATTATGTAAATATTGGTTTAGGGTGAATTTCAATTGCGTTGCTGTATAAATGCAAAATATGCATAAATGCGATGGGGATTTAAAGGATATATGTTTGTTTACAGTTACATTGAAAGTTTAAATGCAGAGGCTGCCGTCAACTTGCATACTAAAAAGTAAATAAAACGCAAGGTTTAATTTAATTTATTTTATTTCCCTACAATGTAGGGCAGCCGTTCGCTAGTATCTTTTCGACTAACTTTTCGGTGCTGCCCCGGAATACCTAACACCTATCAAATTTTCTTGCCATCACCTCACGTGGATTGCCGCATGATTCCATTACGCTGATTCGGCAATTCCCACGGTTTGGGACTGTTGGTGTCGGTAGCTACTGGTAAGCGTTTCCGTTATTACTATATGTCTGCAACTTAAGGCTCGCATTTTTGATGTTATTTGTTGCGTTGCAATCACAGTCATAAATGCACTTGTTTTTGTGGGCTACTGTGATATGTTAACTACTCTCACGCTAGAAGAGGATACGTCCACGGATTCTTTGAAACCGTTGCCCAATATTGCAATACTAACGTTGTGCTTTCGGTGCTTGTTGACTATGTAGGCTAGTATGGCAACACCAAAAAAAATGCTTTTGTAGATGCGTAAGCAATAAGCCATCTCGACGATTGTGCTTTCACAAAGCCTCTCAATAATACAATGTGTGGTTTTTTTGGTTAATATTGGGCAGGTACGGAAGCAGTAATAATGTTGTATGATTAGTCAGATTCAAAAATTTTGCGGGCGCGGCTTCTGGATAAGTACGTACCATCTTCCGCCAGTTAGAGTAAATAGTACCATTAATAGTCACATTTTATGTAAACTTAATAACAAACATTCCATTCAACGTTATTGCATGAAAGTTTCCTTCACAAACTTCCACCAATTTATCGTTTATAACGATCAGGTCGTTGTCAATTTCCTCTATTGGTTGTGATCTGCTGTAACGGTTTGACAGTATGTGGGCTTTTGGCTTAGTAAATTCAAAACCCAGGAACTATTTCTAGTTGTAATTTGATAAAACATGGATAACAAGCTGTTGATATTTACTTTTACATTTTGATATTATATTAGTTTCTATCATAATTATTTTACAATTTTTCACAACTGGCTTGATTTGTATTTTCTTACAATTTTGTTCAACTATTGGATATTCAATTATAAAATAAATGTTATTACTATCTTGTAAAATTTTCAATTTAGAAACTGTTAGTAAATCGCTTATTGTTATATTTGTATAGTGCTCGTTGATTAGTAAATTCCTAACTTCATCGCTCGACTTGAGATGGTGTTTCAATCTGCGTAAGCCTAGAATGACGGCATTCATTAAGGTCCGAATTGTGGTTTCGTCCATTTTACGTCATGATACTGTTAGCAACTAATATTTCTGTATTCTCCTAGTCACTTTGTAATAATATTCCTGCAGCTAATATTTTTAGTTTTTTCTTGTCGCTTTGTTAGAATATTAATCAATATCAATTAATGTTTTTATACTTTTCTTATTCAAAATATTACGAAATGAGCACTCTACTTACAGTTTCATTATTGGTCCAAATATATGGTGTCCCTAAAGTTTTCCCTTTGCTTGTTAGACTTCACGAAATCTCCTGTATGTTCTTTTTTAATGTTTCTCTTTTCACAGGAATAGCTTTGAAGTTTTAGTTTCACGTAAATAGTTGTTTTATCTTTTGGTTTAAAATAATCCTTTATGCTGGGTTGTAGTATTTTTCTTTTCACAGGAATAGCTTTGAAGTTTAGGTTTCACGTAAATAGTAATAATATTAAGTTTTGCTTCGATTTTGCTAATTATGAAAGTATAAACTGTGCGATTACATCCAAATTTAACACATCCGTACTTGGTTTAAGAAACTTTTATAAAACTTAAATTACTTTGTCGGTAAGCGTTTAGACTTGTTTGCCTAAAATAAATGATTATTTTGATTTTAAAGAGCTATGCTAAGAGCTAAGCATGCTTATAATGAAAGCCTTACCTTATGTAATTAATTAATTTAATATTTGATATTGAAATTCTTAAATAATTAATTTATTTTATATTTTTAGCGCAAAATTTATTCATGATGCCTGGAACTTAGCATATGCAGGTGATTTAAACTTCAGTATTGCACTCGATGTGACACTTTTTCTTCAATTTGAGCGCAATCATATTGTTTGGAATCCAGTATTTACACTAATAGATCAGATCGGTAGACGCATAGAGATTTCTAGAGTACATCATAAATTTCAGGTAAATTTTAATTTTTTGGTATTTTAATACAAACGTTCAATTGTGACAAGAATAAACCCACCTTCACATATTGAATAATTCTTAAGGCAAGATGGTCTTTTTTTATTAAAAAACTAGATGACCCGGCAAACGTTTTTGCCCTATAAATTATTTCTAGTTTCTAAATAAATTCTAGTGTAGACAAAAAGTAACGTACTTATTATAAGCGTGTAAGTATATGGAATATGCGTGAAATAGGCGTTAAGCGCTAAGAACGATAAGATAATATAAAATGACAAACGTCAAACAATATTATTTTTAAGTTACTATAGTTTATTTTTTAAAATTACATATCACATATTAATAACGACAGTAACACTAACAAACAATATCAATATTTTAATGCTATAGCGTGAAGAATACTTTTTGTTAGCCCATCTTTAGCGAGCACAAGCAAACTGGATGGTTTACCCACTCGAGAGACATCATTTGGCCTTGTGCTTTGTTGATTTTCATTGCAAATGCCAATATAATCGGAAAATGAATTCGTTTGAATTGAATTGGCACCTGTGTAGGTATGATAGGAATTTGTTTTCACCATTGAAATTGCCATTTAAAATGCTGGCTTCGATAAGGTTTTTCATCAATTTTCGAATGACTAATCGCGCACCGTTGTACAGCCGTGGCGGGTTTAAATTACGAATCAAGATAATTGAAGATCCGACCTTCAATTGCATATTATGCGGTGGCATTCCTGAAAATCCAGTGAGTTCAAAAATTCTGTGGGAAAATTGACGGCTTCACTGGCTTCGCAAACTGTATCAATAGATTTGTATGATACCAAGTTCCCTGGCAGCAACTGTTGTATCTTCAAATGTAAATTGTCAACGTCTGCATTTTTTGCTGTTAAAATAGCTCTTTCTAACAGCCACTCATGATTTATGTACTGTGTGTATACATCGGGAAATATTTGTTCAATTAGAGTATCCTGCGAATCAGCGATTGAGCAGAAATCGGTCGGTAATTTTACGTATCCAGTTTCATTTGTAGCAAATTTTCCATTAACGAAATATAAAAATTGTTTTAAGAATGTTTCAGCGGATGGATCTTGAAGCATTTGAACTCGCATATTTACTTTCTGCTGTACTTTTCAACATTACGCCACAATGGAGAATATTTAAAGCAAGTGCTGATCTCATCAGCGTATGTTGAACGTGGAACGGGAAATGTTTGTTTGAAATCACCTGAGAGCACCAACAGAAGTAGATGTGTAAAAATTTATGTGGCTCGTTTGGCATTGGTTGCAATGAGCCAAATTTATGATAAACTTGGATTCTGATTTTGAATGTAGAATTGTATTGTTGACCATTAGCATTAGTATTTCGAAAATTTCTGTTTGAATTAAACTCATGAGTACGTTAGAATCAGGATTCGTGCGGATAAGTAAACCATTCAATAGTTCAGGTAGTGTCTCAATTTCAGATAGTTGCACTTTTCCTGACGCGCTACACATCCCAGGTGGCTCATTTTTGAATTTGACAGCATGACAATGCGGACATTCCTTATCCATAGCACCAATTACCACTTTTTAATGAGCATAATATCAGGCTCATACTGGATTTCTAGACGCAAAAATGAATCAGATGTAAATGCACGATGTATCTGTTGGCGTTATTGTCGTTGTTCTAAACAAATAACTTCATTGCATTGCATTGCGTATCTTCCGATTGTTTTTGACGCAATTGCTGCATGCTCACACGTTCATCAGCATTTTGTTTCTGGATTTCTTCTTCGGTTCTTTGCGATCTTTTATCTCTCATACTTTCGGACCTACTTGTATTTTCTTGTCATTGCTCACTGTACAAAACACATATAAATGGAATGGCATTTATCAGGATTAAAGTTTAATAATAAAAATAAATGTTTATTTTCTTAAAAATTTTTGAGATTTTTAATGGAAGTACAGTTAAAAACACTATAATTGATCAGTTATCGAGCGGGATGAAAAATGATTACATTACTAAAATGGCTTTAAAAATTAATTGTTGGTGATAAGGAAGTAAAACTTTAGGGTTGTATGTATTTTTTAATGCCAAATTATAAAAAAAATAAAAACAAAATATTTCATCAAAAAATAAAAAAAAAAATTAATATTGATCACTCCTTATCGCTTAGGGGTATGGGAAATAGATAGTAGCCGATTCTCAGACATACTGAATACGCATATAAAATTTGGTAAAAATCGGTAAAGCAGTTTCGGAGGAGTACGGTAACTAACATTGTGACATGGGAATTTCATATATTAGATTTTTCATTTTTATGTTCACTAACACTTTACTAATTCATTTGTACACATTTATTTTACTTTATATTGTGCAAAAATGGTTTTAATTCAATGTTTAAGTTATTGTTCAAATCTATTTACTTAACAATAACGAAAGAGCTACAAACTGTCAAACAATCAGTGTTAACATACTAATATATTTGAACAAACTAATAAAACTACTATAGAAAGGAAGATTAATAACAAAGAATTTAACGCGAAAAGAACTTGAAGCACCTCAGTGTAGGACCGACCAGGGTTATTTTTTTGAAACGCGGTCGAAGGCCGCCAACGCAAAAAGGAGTTCTACGCGAAAAAAATTTTTTTAAAACACCCGGTGTTGGACCGACCAGGGTTATTTTTATAAAACGCGATCGAAGGCCGCCAAGGCAAAAAGGAGTTTTACGCGATAAAAACTTGACACACCCCGGTGTTAGACCAACCAGGGTTATTTTTTTGAAACGCGGTCGAAGGCCGGCAACGCAAAAAGAAGTTATACTGGAAAAAACAATTTTTAAAACACCCCGTGTAAGACCGACCATGGTCGCGACGGTCGCCAACGCCAAAAGGAGTTTTACGCGATAAAAATTGACACAAACCGGTGTTGGACCGACCAGGGTTATTTTTTCGAAGCGCAGCCGAACTTGACACACCCCATAGGCGGGTAATAAACAGATTTTTTGCAATAGGCAACTCAAAAAACCCTTTTTTGGGTATAATCTATATTCTTTACTTCTTCTAGTTCATTTAAAAAAGATGTCGATAAGATAACACTAATTATTTGACAGACTGCAATTCTTTAATTGTTGTCAAATAAATAGATTCGAGCAATAAGTTTAATATTGATATAAAACCATTTTTGCACTATATCATGTAAAAAAAATGTGTAAAAACGATTTAATGAATTGTTTTTTTTTTATTGAAACGTAACAAAATATGGTTTTATATTTCGTACGAATTGCAACTAGTGGAAAATGTACTAGCAAGCAATATTTTTCATAACTTATTCGGTAAAACAATAAAAGCTCTATTAAGAAGCCTTTTCAAAACTAAACTTTGTATTAAAACTAAATGTTATAATATTTGTTATTTGCTTAAAAGGTCATGGAACGTTGTTCTTTTCAATCTGCGCCTGCTATCTCTACCCTCTCCTAGTTGTCGGGCTTCAGCGTTTACGTGGGTTTGCAACCTTGTGGCATGTTTCGATGCCGTTTTCGCGTATGACTTCCCGAACCATTTTATGAAGATCACGATGTAGATCTGAGTTTTTAATGAAGTGTTAATGAATATAAAAATGAAAAACGTAAATGTAAAATTACTTTTACATCCAAAAAATACGTAATTCAAATAGTGGTAATTTTCAAATTTAAACTCAAATATCTCGAAAACTATAGGTTGATCTAGAGATTCTAGTTTATCTGACCTTACTCATTTTATTTCCGAAATCCTGGCACGGTATTCTAAAGTTTTTCCTTATGTTTCCCTGAAGGTAATCCATCTTGTCTTCAATACCCTTGTGCCAACCTTTTTTTCAATCCTCGAAACAGTTGTTAAATTCAATTTCCGGAATAACTGTCAATGCTCAGGCATCCATTGACCCAAAACGGTTTCCCCGGAGCGATCGTTTGAGTTTGCCGAATATCTGAATTTGCAGAATTCACACGGAGCTAAATCAAGCGAATACGGTGGTCACAGCACAGCGGTATGCAACGGTGCATTATTTTGGTGCCAAAACCAAGTTTTGTCGGCCCATAATTCCGACTTATAACACTGAAATAATATACCTTGTTGAAAGTCTGGCCGGTCGGAAGGAATTTGGAATGCGGCACACCTTGATAATCAAAGAAAACTGTGAACATAACCTCAATTTAAACTCATGAGTACGTTCGAATCTGGATCCGTGCGGATAAGTAAACCGTTCAATGATTCACGTGGTGTTTCAACTTCAGATAGTTGCACTTTTCCTGACGCGCAACACATCCCAGGTGGCTCATTTTTGAATTTGACAGCATGACAATGCGGACATTCCTTATCCATAGCACCAATTACCACTTTTTAATGAGCATAATATTTAATATCAGGCTCATACCGGAATGCTACACGCAAAAATGAATCAGATGTAAGTGCACGATGTATCTGTTGGCGTTTTTGGTCATTTGTTCTGCGTCTATTAACCGTGAAACGGCGTGATTGTCGTTGTTCTAAGCGAATTACTTCGTTGCGCTCAGCTCGTGTATCTTCTGATTGTTTTTGACGCAATTGCTGCATGCTCACATGTGCATCAGCATTTTGATGCTGGATTTGTTCTCCGGTTCTTTGGGAACTTGCATCGCTCATACTTCTGGACCTACTTGTATTTTCTTGACTTTGCTCACTGTACAAAACACATATAAATAGAATTAATGAAATTACTTAATGATGGAAAACGTTATAGTTATAAATACGGCCAGGATTATAGCCAAAATATTAGTTTTATAAAAAAAATCATAAAAAAATTTTAAACAATAGTTGTAAAAAATTAAAATAATTATATAAAAAAGAATACTTACAACACAAAAGCCGTTGTTGGGTGACATTTCACTCACCAATAAAGGCGCGGCAAATTTTAAGAATCTATGATTGGTAACGCTAAGCATTTATCAGGATTAAACTTTAATAATAAAAATAAATGTTTATTTAAAAAAAAAAAAAGTAGATTTTTAATCGATGTACAGTTAAAAACACTATAATTGATCAGTTATCGAGCTGGATGAAAAATGATTACATTACAAAAATGGCTTTAAAAATTAATTGTTGGTGATAAAAAAGTAAAACTTTAGAGTTGTATGTATTTTTTAATGCCACATTATAAAAAAATAAAATCTAAAAATTTCGTCAAAAAAATGAAAAAAAATTTTAATGGTGATCAATTCTTATCGCTTAGGGGAAATAAAATAGTTAGTAGCCGATTCTCAGACATACTGAATACGCATATAAAATTTGGTAAAAATCGGTAAAACCGTTTCGAAGGAGTACGCTTGACTAACATTTTGATTTGGAAATTTTATAATGGGTTGTCAAAAAAGTCTTGCGGTATTTTTATTGAATTATTATTATTTTTTTTTATTGAAATTGAAATGAATTTTTGATGACTCATGCCCAGCTCTTGACCGATGCTACGGCTGCTACTATGCCGGTCTCTTTCGACCAATTCAGCGATTTTATCGCAATTTTCGGCGACAGGCCTTCCGAAGCGTGGCGCATCTTCGACCACCTCTACACCAGAACGAAAACGTTGAAACCATCGTTGTGCGGTGGAAATGGAAACTGTATCGGGTCCATAAACTGCACAAATTTTATTGGCGGCTTGAGATGCATTTTTGCCTTTGTCGTAGTAGTACTGTAAAATATGCCGTATTTTCTCTTTGTTTTGCTCCATGTTTGCGACGAAAAGAAACGACAATCAATCAAACACGTGTTAGCGCGTGAAATGAGCTTTCCAAAAAGGTATAGCATGACCCGATGCGACGAATAAAACTAGAACTACGCGCTTTCAGCGCCAACTAGCGAAAATACCGTAAGACTTTTTTGACAAACATACTTATATGTATGTATATAGTATTAGAAGATTATATTGTCGCTCAGTACTTCAGCTTCAACGTCACTAACGTCTACATTTAATTTTAACAAAATTGTGAAATTAATTGCTTCATGTTTGGTAACTGGTAGAGTTTTATCATTTGATTTATTGATGTTACTAAAGCGCCTCCTATTTTTACACGCTTGTAACTTTTATTCAAATTTTATTAATTTTTATTCAGTTTTTTATATCATCTAAAACTAATCGGGTTATAGACTATTTGACTAACATAACGATATGAATTGAATTCTGGAAGTCTGTTTGCAAAACGTCATCATATATGTGTTAACGTTTGTTTGTATCACCTAATATGATCAAGTTGACGAGACGGGTTGAATTCCGAACCGCCACCAAATTTTTTGAGAAACTCAGCCTTACTTTTTTTGGTGCTTTGTTAAAAAGGTTTCTTAATCTTAGAACGACGTTATGCTTATTACTTTTCCAAAACTGCTTATTGATTTCAACCCCATTATCACTTGAACCTGTGCAGATTTGCCTAATTATTTTGCGTTTTAGTGAGTGAGACAGAAGACATCCTGGCTACTTTTCTTTTGGCGAATTTGCCATTTGTTTAGATTTGTTTTTATCATATAATAAAACCGTTGTCTATATATTAATGTACTCACTCGAAAAACCCAGTCAGTAAATTTAATTAATGCTTTTCAAAATAAGTAAGAAAGAGCGAAGTTCGGGTGCAACCGAACATTTTATACTCTTGCAACTTGAAAGTCCAAAAACGCCCAAAAAATACCTTAAGATGTAAGATGTCATCCAGATGATCGTATTCCAAGCAATTTTATGTATACATATACAATCGGCATAAGATTTGTTAGACAACGAAAATAATTATACTTACGTAGTATATGGGAGTTGGGGTAGTATTAACCCGATTTTATGTATTAACAATTATCATGCCATATACCAAAAAAATTTTCCCTGGGTTTCATTGAGGTACCTCACATACCATATCAATCATATGGAGCAAAGTCAGCCTGTTACTATTGTCAGGAAAGAATTTTTGTTCACAAGGTGGCATACTTAAAAGAAATCATTGGTGCAATATTTTATCTCATTATACTAATTACTTCTTGATTTGTGTTCTTGACCGTGAAAAAATCAAGTGGAATTTAATATTGTGTGATATGGGAGGATGGAGTCATGTGTAGAAGTTCACGAAAGTGAGGAAAGTTCTCTGATCGCCATTCACTTGGAAGTGGCCAGAAACGATTCTTTTACACATGGCTCAAGCAGCTCACTACTTCCGGTCTTTGACCAAGTATCCTCTGGGTAGCCTAAGAACATCCGTTCGAAGGCGAGCTAAAGTGAGAAGGCGAAACATTCCCTACAAGGGTTGTGCGCTGGGTTTGGGACCCGCCACGTAAAAAAAACACCCCAGTGAAGAGCTATAACCAGCCTCGGATGAGAGACCCCCCTTTTGATGACGACCATGGCAAACGAAATAAGGACTACGAATTGAGGGCATGCACCTGGAATGTCCGGTCCCTTAATTGGGAAGGAGCCGCTGCCCAGCTGGTTGATGTCCTCGCAAAAACAAAGGCTGACACCACCGCCGTCCAAGAAATGCGATGGACGGGACAAGGACAGAGACGAGTAGGTCCTTGTGACATTTACTACAGTGGCCATATAAAGGAGCGCAAGTTTGGTGTAGGATTCGTGGTGGGAGAGAGACTCCGTCGCCGAGTACTATCATTCACTCCGGTGAATGAACGTCTAGCCACAATCCGCATCAAAGCGAGGTTCTTCAACATATCGCTGATCTGCGCCCACGCCCCGACGGAAGAGAAGGACGATGTGACCAAAGATGCCTTTTATGAGTGCTTGGAGCGCACTTATGAAGGCTGCCCCCGCCGCGATGTCAAAATCGTGCTTGGCGACTTTAACGCCAGGGTGGGCAAAGAAGGTGTCTTTGGCACTACGGTCGGTAAATTCGGCCTCCACGACGAAACATCCCCTAATTGGTTGAGGCTGATTGACTTCGCCGGAGCCCGAAATATGGTTATCTCACAGTACTAGATTCCAGCATAAGAAGATTCATCAAGCTACCTGGCTGTCTCCGGATCGAAAAACTACCAACCAGATCGATCATGTTGTGATAGACGGAAGACACGTCTCCAGTGTTTTAGATGTGCGTGCGCTCCGAGGTCCTAACATCGACTCGGACCGCTATCTTGTTGCAGCCACCAAACACAAGGAAAGTTCGACGTCGAGAAGCTGCAATCACAACAGACAGCTGAACGATTTTCTACTCGGCTTGCACTCCTGCTCTCTGAGAGCACACGTTAACAACTCGGTATAAGGGAACTGTGGGACGGAATTTCAAACTCCTTACGTACAGCTGCAACCGAAACCATTGGTTTTCGGAAAGTGCAAAGAACAGCTGGTACGACGAGGAGTGCCGTGTCGCAGCGGAGAGAAAACAGGCTGCCTACCTCGCAACGTTACGATCGAGCACTACACGTGCGGGATGGGATAGATACCGAGAGTTGAAAAGGGAAGCGAGACGCATTTGTAGACAGAAAAAGAAAGAGGCTGAAATGCGTGAGTATGAAGAGCTTGATAAGCTGGCCGACAGGGGTAATGCTCGAAAATTCTACGAAAAAATGCGGCGGCTTACAGAAGGTTTCAAGACCGGAGCATACTCTTGTAGAACCCCCAAAGATGATCTAGTGACCGATGCCCAGAGCATACTTAAATTATGGAGGGAACACTTCTCCAGCCTGCTGAATGGCAGTGAACGCACAACGCCAGGAGAAGGCGAACCCGATTCCCCAATCGATGACGATGGAGCAGACGTTCCATTGCCCGACCATGAAGAAGTTCGAATAGCAATTGCGCGCCTGAAGAACAACAAAACGGCGGGGGCCGACGGATTGCCGGCCGAGCTTTTCAAACACGGCGGCGAAGAACTGATAAGGAGCATGCATCAGCTTCTTTGTAAAATGTGGTCGGACGAAAGCATGCACAACGATTGGAATTTAAGTGTGCTATGCCCAATCCATAAAAAAGGAGACCCCACAATCTGCGCCAACTACCGTGGGATTAGCCTCCTCAACATCGCAAATAAGGTTCTATCGAGCGTATTGTGTGAAAGGTTAAAGCCCACCGTCAACAAACTGATTGGACCTTATCAGTGTGGCTTCAGACCTGGAAAATCAACAACCGACCAGATATTCACCATGCGCCAAATCTTGGAAAATACCCGTGAAAGAAGAATCGACGCACACCACCTCTTCGTCGATTTCAAAGCTGCTTTCGACAGCACGAAAAGGAGCTGTCTTTATGCCGCGATATCTGAATTTGGTATATCCGCAAAACTTATACGGCTGTGTAAACTGACGTTGAGTAACACCAAAAGCTCCGTCAGCTTCTGGAGAAAATAGTTCGAGCTGCAGAACTAAATAGAGCAGGTACCATCTTCTATAAAAGTGTACAGCTGTTGGCGTATGCCGATGATATTGATATCATCGGCCTCAACACCCGCGCCGTTAGTTCTGCTTTCTCCAGGCTGGACAAGGAAGCACAGAAAATGGGTCTGGCAGTGAACGAGGGCAAAACGAAATATCTCCTGTCATCAATCAAACAGTCGTCGCACTCGCGACTTGGCTCTCACGTCACTGTTGACAGTCATAACTTTGAAGTTGTAGATAATTTCGTCTATTTAGGAACCAGCATTAACACGACCAACAATGTCAGCCTGGAAATCCAACGCAGGATTGCTCTTGCCAACAAGTACTACTTCGGACTGAGTAGGCAATTGAAAAGTAAAGTCCTCTCTCGACGAACAAGAGCTAAACTCTATAAGTCGCTAATAATTCCTGTCCTGCTGTATGGTGCAGGGGCTTGGGCGATGACAAAAACCGATGAGGCGACGTTACGAGTTTTCGAGAGAAAAATTCTGCGAAAGATTTATGGTCCTTTGCGCGTTGGCCACGGCGAATATCGCATCCGATGGAACGATGAGCTGTACGAGATATACGATGACATTGACATAGTTCAGCGAATTAAAAGACAGCGGCTACGCTGCCTGGGTCATGTTGTCAGGATGGATGAAAACACTCCAGCTCTGAAAGTATTCGACGCAGTACCTGCCGGGGGAAGCAGAGAAAGAGGAAGACCTCCACTCCGTTGGAAGGACCAAGTGGAGGGGGACCTGACTTCGCTTGGAATATCCAATTGGCGCCACGTAGCGAAAAGAAGAAACGACTGGCGCGCTGTTGTTAACTCGGCTATAATCGCGTAAGCGGTGTCTACGCCAATTAAGAAGAAGAAGAAGATATGGGAATTAAGTGTGGTGTTGGTTGTCCAATTTCGTCCATTTTAATACATTGACATACGAATATCAAGAGAATGCCACGGACTAAATTATGTCGATACCCGTCCGTCGGTTCCGAGATATGGGATATTACCAAAAACTAGGCAGTGTCATGCCCATTGTTCAATTTTCAAACCGGCTCTCTTTAAGCCCTCTTATACCATCTCGAAAGTGAAATTTAATATCTCTGGAGTATTTAGTTATTTACTATTTATTGCGCTATAATTAATTTTTAACAGTACCGTTATATGTGGAGTGAGCGGGGTTTTCTTCCGATTTCATCCATTTTCACCCTGTCATTGTGGTGATTGCAACTTTATTGGAATTGGAGATATGTACATTGAACGTATTAGGGTCGGGGCCAAGTACACGTTTCAAAAAATTTTGGCCCCTTACTACTGCGACCCGCTGCACACTGGTCGATTTCATACGCCAGAAATAAAAAAAATTGAAATTTACCACTGTTTGTATTAAAGCTATTTCTTAAAAAACAATTAAAACTAACGGTAAATACATTTTTTGCTCTATTCCATTCGTACGCGCTGCGAAAAGCTAGATAAATGAGACAATAGAAACACGCGGACTGTGCAGTGAAAATAGCTTAAAAATTATCTCTTATAATAAATTAAATTGCAATACAGCATCGTGCTGAATCGCCATAAATCGAAATGAATACTGAGATGAAAGGTATGGTATATGTTATATAATGAGCACGTTCTCTGGCAGAAATATATGTAAAACGACTGAATTTATGCGAGAATGAATAAAAAGAAATGCTTTTAAGAACAATATACAATGTCACACAAAGAATGTAAAGAATCATTCTCTGAGTCAGATATGCGTGATTTATCTTGTATCATATGAACCATTTTTTTCAGAAAAATGATAAAAATTTTAATTTTTTTTTACAAAATCGTGAAAAATTTGGTAAAAAAAATAATTTAATTATATTTTTTAATTTTTTAATTATTTCAAAAAAGTTATATTTATATATAATTTCTTCAAAGAAAATTGATGAGCTTCATGAAATATGCACATTCGCTTTATTTCGTTATCATTTCCATATTTGGACCAATAGAATTTCTATGGCATATAAGTATGTACATATATTATTTCTTTGGCACATTTGTCTGTGTGTTTACGAAAGCAAACGCGAGCCACATACATATGTACATACATACATTCATAATAACAAGTGTCGCACGCTTCTTTCGCATCTCCGTTGTCGGTCAACCAATGGCCGAAACTGGCGTTTTGTCAAAGCGTCAAGTGCTGAACACATTGAGCGCGACAGACTGCAAGCGACATCTGTCAAATAAACAAATGTTAAAATACACACGTTCGTGAATGTTATAATATTTGACAGATGTCATTTGCAGTCTGTCGCGCTCATTGTGTTCAGCACTCAAGAAATGTACTTCATATAAAAAAAACGCTTAAGAAACGGTCAATAAACTTTCCTGCGATGAATTTACTTGTACTAGTACGCAGCTCTAAAGAAATCTAGTACTAATTTTCATACTCTCGCAACAAAGTTGCTAAGGAGAGTAGTATAGTTTTGTTCACATAACGGTTGTTTGTAAGTCCTAAAACTAAAAGAGTCAGATATAGGGTTATATATACCAAAGTGATCAGTGTGACGTGTAGAGTTGAAATCCGGATGTCTGTCTGTCCGTCCGTCCGTCCGTGTAAGCTGTAACTTGAGTAAAAATTGAGATATCATGATGGTACACGTATTTCTTGGCTCCATAAGAAGGTTAAGTTCGAAGATGGGCAAAATCGGCTCACTGCCACGCCCACAAAATGGCGAATACCGAAAACCTATAAAGTGTCATAACTAAGCCATAAATAAAGATATTAAAGTGAAAGGATCGCATTAGGGAGGGACATATTTGGACGTATTTTTTTTGGAAAAGTGGGCGTGGCCCCGCCCCCTACTAAGTTTTTTGTACATATCTCGGAAACTACTATAGCTATATCAACCAAGCTCTATAGAGTCGTTTCCTTCAGGCATTTCCATATACAGTTCAAAAATGGAAGACATCGGATAATAACCACGCCGACCTCCCATACAAAGGTTATGTTGCGTTAACCGACTAACAAAAAACGTCAGAACCACGAAATTTTACGGAAGAAATGGCAGAAGGAAGCTGAACCAAATGGACCAAAAACCATATCTCAGGAACTACTATACCGATTTCAATGGAGTTCGGTATATAATATTTTCTTAACACCCTGATGACATGTACGAAATATGGGTGCAATCGGTTAACAACCACGCCTTCTTCTAATATAACGCGATTTTGAATTCCATCTGATGCCTTCTCTGTATAATATATACATTAGGAACCAATGATGATAGCGGAATAAAATTTTACACAAATACGGTATTTGAAAAATATGTAAATGACGGATAATGAAATCTCAATTATCACTTTATCACGCGAGAGTATAAAATGTTCGTTGACACCCGAACTTAGCCCTTCCTAACTTGTTAATACATTTTTTTAATAAAATGCGAATATGGCAAACCTGGGTTTGCGAAGAAACATGAAATCAACAATTGTTTCTTGAAGGAAATTCAAAGTAATCGTTAAATTCATTCCAAAATAGTTGAAACCACTATTATGAAGTATAGTTACTTTTGAAATGTTGTATAAAACTTACCAATCATCAACAACATTCCTTAAATCGCAATGAAAATATTTATGTTATTACACAAATGCATACATACATATTACACACAAAGTTTATTTTCTTTATTTATTCTCTCTGGCTCTTCTAATGCCGATCACAATGCCGATTCACAATGCGTAAGCAGCTGTCAAAATTACTTGAAGAAATAATGTATTTTTTTTTTTTGAGCAATTACTTGAGAGCTGGATACGAACCTCTAGCAGAGAACGTATATCAGACAACGTATATTTATAGAGAAGGTTTACGACAGAGAACGTATATCAATAGAGAAGGTTCACGATTAGGGATATTTCACGTTTGGGATATTTACTGTTTTGGATGAGCGTGTTTCACCACTCCACAGAAAAATTATTAGCGTGTTTCAACACGTTTAACATCAGGGGACACGAAAATAGCAGAATTGAGTATTTTCAATGTTAAATGAGAAAAATAATGATAATTCCAATGTTAAGGAATGTACGCTTACAGATTCCCTTTTTTACTATGCACAAACGATGCTGCATATAATTTTTAGATCGGTATGTAAATTATTAAAACACTTAGTTGGGTTTTAATGTTGTTTTATTTCTCTTGCTTGCACAAGAGCAGCCGTTTGTATCGGTCGAGTTATTACAACTGATTTGCTAACTTAAATAGTGCGACGACTATGCCTAAATACCTAATTCTTTGTTTTACCTGTCAGTTGCTGCACATGTTTTGCCGTGTGACTTGTAAAATGCAATTCGGCAATTTACCTCTTGCTATTGGCTTTTCCGATGTAGCGATGTTGTTGTTGTCACGCGCTACCTGGTCGACGTTTCGTCATCAGTATCGGTGGGAGAGTTGTTGTTATGCTATTTCCACACTCAAACCTGCCGACGCACCGTCAGCAATATCGGTGTTAACAACCCCCCCTCTTGAAATGATGGCGTCCTTGGCTTCTTTGATGACTTTATTCAATATCACCATGTTAGTTCGTCTTCGTTTCACTAAGATTGCTCCAATTACAGAGATGACAAATAGGAGCAAGAGAAGTGCGCCCCCTGATTGTAATGAACGGGCGTTAACGAGATCACGCAGCCTCGCTATGTGCTTAATGTTCCTCATATTTACTTTCTGTAAGTATGGTAACGATAGTAAATTAATGTGTTCGGTGAAATTTACATATTGTGCGCGTGCAGCTTCGGGATGCGATCGAATAGTTTTAGCCCAGTTGACGTAGGTCGTAGTGTTTACCATAATCTCTGAATCAAGTGTTACAAGGAAAGTTCCCTTCGTTAGTTTCGTCAAGTTCTGGGATTGTATAGACGCTGGTTGATCGTTGATTACCAGGGTGCCATTATCAACTGCCTCAATAGCGGGAACGTTATCGGCGGATTTTGACTTTTATTTTGCGGAGTGTTGGTTAAGTAGTTGTAGCGTACAGGGGCTTTCCTTCAGAGGCTGACAAAAGTTTGCCGCTACAGCTTCCTTGCAGTTGTAGAGTGGAATGTATCTACCATTACATTCAGCAATAACGTCTGCTTCTAGGGAGATAATTTTTCCGGCATGGATCACTGGCAGCAACTTTACATTATTACAAAATCTGTCTATTTTTTGGGAATTTAATAACAAAGTAAATGTAATTCGTATCTTGAAATATCTTAATTTTAGAAATGGACAATAAACCACTTATGCTAATATTTGCAGAGTGTTCAGCAGCTAACAACCCATTGATCTCCATACCATTCAGCAGGATAGGGTTGATGATATTTAACCTGCCCAGAGTGATTAACGTTAAAATGGTTTCGAATTCCATTATAAGTGCTCTATTTCTGGCGGAGGCTAGAGAAAAGAGATATCCCGTATCTATTTGAGTGCTTTTTGCATTTTGTAGTAATTTGTTTACTGTCACTGTTAATTCGTTTATTTTCTTTTGTGTAGTTGAATTTATCGCTATTTGTTGTTCGTTTGTTTCTAATAGGGTATTGGTTCTGGTCTCGAGCATTTCAAGGTCGTCGGAGTCTGGAGTCCCTGTTATGTATTTCAAGGCAGTCCCCAGTATATTTATACCTCTAGCGTACCGATGGTGTATTTTTATTGCGTCCAATAGTTGCAATATTTCATTAGCGTCATTCTCTAATAGTCTTTTAATATGTGATTGTGGGAATTGGATCAGTATTTCGTCTGCCTCCTCAGCTATTGCCTCGAATGTTGATAAATTAGTTCTATTGATTAACTCCGGAGTTTATTTGGATATTCAAATCCCACTTACACCCGCGAAGAAAATTGCAAATGAAAATACGCGGGTAATTAGTTGTACTATTTACTTTAATTTGTTTTATATTTAAAATACAATATAATTTAAATATATTTAAATGTTATCGGTTGGGCGAGCTTAATTAATCGCACTGCGAAATTGTTGCTAAGTCGAGTTGATCGCTCACAGGAACCCGGTTGAGACGAAATCTGGCGAAGATTCAATTGTATGATGCGTTGACGCGGCGCAGTATAGAGCGTAACGTATTGATAATCGAATTGTGAGTCGGAAGGTGTCGACGCGGCGCAGTGTGTAAACGAATGTTGATAGCGAATTGTTTGTAACGAAGTGTGGCTGCTTTCCCGATGCCCATCCTTTTTGTTAAGTGGGTTGGCGTACAGATGTGTTGAGTTGTGCAGTAGTGTCATCAGCTGTGGTGAATTACACTGTAGCATTAGGATGCGCCAGTTTTACCGGGTAGAGGAGGTGGATGCTTAACTCATTTAAACATCCTGGGCCCCCTAGGCGAATATTTTGCCTAGTATTACGTATATGCTGTTGTCTATATTTCGGCGTACTGCTGGTAGAGTAGCCTAGGGCGCAGAACACATGCTATAAATGTTGAAAACGGCTTTGGTTTTAAACATACTTATGCTTTTACGTGCGTACAACTATATTTTACAGATTTTCATAGTTATTGTATTTGCGGTTGTTTCTTTGATCGGTTTATTATTTGTGCTTTTATTTAAAATTTCTTTACCATCGGCTTGGTAAACTAGCTATTTATTAGTTGCCTTTTCTGTGTTATCGGCTTATAAAGGAAAGTAACTCCACGCCTGGCTCAGATGTGGACAGAATGGGTACTCCTTAGCCCTGGAGTTGGGACTATGAAATTAGAGGGATCTTGCGAGAGAGTGGCCGTGATTTGTACAGTAGAGATTTCTCCATAATTAATTTGATGCTTTCTATAGCTGATTCCTATAACCCACTGACATGAGGAGCGCTTGGGTAGCTGCAATAAGAGCGATCTTTAGCTATTTGTAAGAGAAGGTGCGTCACTGTACCGCATTAGAAGTATGGTGATCTCTTAACTTGCTTTTGAGACTTTATTTATTTGAAAATTTAAGCCTCTGTGGGGCAATATGGGGAAGAGCCGATTTTTTTTTTTTTTTTTTTTTTACTTTTTGAGACACTTTTGTTATATTTTCTGTTTAAGTGCGTATGCACTAATTTGACGTTTATCATTATTGGCGAAAGCCATCCTGCGGTGTCGAAAGGTTACGAACCTTGCTTTTTCTACCTTTATGTGGTGTATTGGAAAATTGTGGCTCTATTGGTTGTCGTACGACGTACCGGCCATTATTTGATCGAGTAGTTGTGGCTTTAGAGAAGTCTTCACAATACCGATCTTCTGGATTTTTGTTTGTTATAGGGGGAACTTTCCTCAACAATCGAAATTTCCTTAATTGTGAATTAAGGTATCTGTTTGTATTATACTGAACTTTAGTTGGCATGGTGGTAACTAGTTCTGTAACTAGTCCACTTTGTGTTTCGCTGTGCAGCGTTTGAACTTTTTGTGCCTTTGAGCAACGTGGTGTCTCTTGGCAATTTTTAAAATTGTGAACTTCGGGATTTGCTTTTGCAACTAAGCCCGTGGTTCTTTTTTTAAAAGCGCTTCTTTGGAGTGAGATTGGATATCTGCTGTAATGAAGCATTGAATTGTGTCTTTTGTGATAATATAAGCAGTTATATTTGCTTTTGCAATTTTTAAGATTATGTGTATGGGACAAGTAGTTTGTACAGAGTCTTTTTGATCTGACAAAGTTGTTCCTTTCGTTAATGTTTAATTTTTCAAACTTTTCGCAAGTTTTAAGTTTATGCCCTCTTTTACATAGTTCGCATGACGTTTGCTTTTTCTGTTCGGAAATGAACGATTGCATTATGTGAAAGCGTTTGTTTAAATTGTTTTTGCTACTAACTTGGGGTCTATTGAAGCTTCGGTTTTGGTCGTGTTTAATGTTCTTAGTATTAATTATACTTTCTTCTAACCTTTCCGCAATTTCATATTGGGTAGTGAGAAAATCTTTCATTTGTTGCCACGTTGGGCACTTTTTTCGTGATGAAAGCGATTGCTCCCATAGAAGTAACGACTTTTCTGGTAATGCGGCGGTGCAAATGTTTACCCGAATTGGATCCCAGCTGTCTGTGGGAATATTTAGTGTCGATAGAATCGACAAACAATTAGAAACAGTGGATTCTAGTTTGATGAATTCTACACTTGTTTCTTTCTTAACTTATTGCAAGTTCATTAGTGTCGTTACTTGTTTATCGACCAGAATTCTGTCGTTTTCATATCTAGCTTTTAAAGCTTCCCAAGCCAAGTTGAAATTGTCGTCATTTAATGCGAACTGTTTGACTATTTCGCCTGCCTGACCTTTAGTTTTGTGTCTGAGGTGATACAATTTTTGCGCATGTGATAATTGAGGATGGTTTATGTACACGGCCGTGAACATGTCCCGGAAGGACGCCCATTCTTCTTCAATGTTTCTGTGTCACATGCGGGCACCTCGAATTGGCTGCCTGAACTTGCCTCTTGATATTGTTGCATTTGTGGCAGCTCTACTCTACTGTGGGGAGTAGGTGCAATTGCTTTTATTAGCTTTCGTTTCTTCATATTGGTCGTAAGTATCGCAGTTTTCGTAAGTATCGTAAGCCGATGATTTAAAATTTTGAGGTAGATCTGAATCGTCAGATTCTACTATGGCGTCATGAGCCGCTTGGAGGCGCGTCCAAAAATTGTTGAGATTTATAATTTTGATTTCTAGTAACGATTCCGAGTTTTCGTGAATCGGTGAAGAGGCAAATCTAGTGCAGTATCATGTTAAACTGTCACTTTCTGAAATAAATCTAGCAACCTGTTTTGAGCGTGTAGCTCCAGATGTACTTTGATTTCTGTTATTGTTCATTATTTCGGTTGTATGTAGAAATAATTTTTTTTAAATGAAATAAAGGTTTCTCAGTGTGAACTGAATACTTTTTTTTTAAGTATATAAACGTTTTTTTTTTTTGTTTTTCGTAAAAGACGGATTATTTGTTTTATTAATACCGTTACTTATTTACTTGCTATTTAAATTTATTATTGTAATTTTATTTTAATTTTATTTTTATTTTTATTTTATATAACCGCAATATTATTTTTAAGTATTTTCTATATACGTATATAGGCACACCCAAATAATTGGCTTGTATATACTTATTTTTGTGCAATTGAGAGCTCGTCAAAGAGATCAATATGCTTTGTACATAAGTATGCACGATTTTTTTGTGCTTTTATGAATATGCTTTGTTCGGAAGCGATTGAGAGCTCGTTGGAGAGATCAATTCGCTTTTTGTACACAATCCTGCTTGTTTTTGTTTGCCAAAGAACAAGAGGTATTGCCGAATAATTGCCGATGTGGACTTAGAATATGTGAGTATGTGCGTGCACAATTTTTGTTTAACTGCGATTTGTTTTTTGTTTTGTACTTTTAAATATCCATATAGATTATGCACTTATGTATATTTGTATTGTATTATGTATTTATAAATATATGTAGAGAATATATATATAGAGAGATATGTTTGCATATATGGATGTTTGCTTTTGTATTTTCTCTTTTTTTGTTTTATTTTATATGGTACAATTTTAATTATTATATTTGCCTTTGCTTACTTAATTTCTGCAGTCCTGCTTATTGTTTTGTTAAACATAAGAGGTATTCCGGAAAAATATGGGAAGTAAATTACATTTTTTTTTTGTAGTGTGTGTATTTAAACACACGAACGTAAGCTAGTACATAGGCATCGAAAAAGTTAATATATGTATTTATATTATATATACTGAACAGTTCTCGGGTTTCCCGGTAAATTTAACCCAAAAATTAGCACCGTTTGGTAACCTCATTAAATAGTTAAAAGGAAATTGTCATAGGTTTAATATTCCTATATATACATACATACGTGCATATAATATATTAAAGGACTTGATACGCTCACTTTGTATTTTCGTATGATATGGTTTGCTGGGTATATGTACATATGTAAATATGTTGCGTTAATGCGTTTTGTTCCTCTTCCTTTGCTCCAGCTGGCTGCCTCCTTCTGCTGTTGTTTTGTTATGTGTATGTACATATATTTGTTGTAATGTTCGCGCCCGTTTGTTTCGTTTTTGTTTCTTTTATTGGTGTTTTAGTTTTTCGCGCCCGATTTGTATTTTAGCTTATTGTTTAATTTTACCTTTCGCGCACGATTTTGTGAGTTTTTGTTTGTATAAAACTTTTAACATATATCTTTGGTTCTATATGTAAATATGAACACAGCGCACTCTTAGTTTTTCATATGTATAGACGTATGTGAGTATGTATGCTTTTTGCATTACCACTGTTTTTGTGTTTTCGTTTTTTTTTTCTGTTTTTACTTGCTCACCACACTAGCATACTTATGTATGTATTTATATATTAAATATGTTTTTGTATTTGTACAGTTTTTTATATTTTGATTTTATAACCTTATGTTTTTTCACCGTAGTTTTGCTTTTGTAATGTGGCCAAATGAGCTTCAGTCTCCTGCCCACAACATAACCAACACCGAACACCTAACCACAGCAATAATCCCGCATCCAGAACACTCTACACTCACCGCATTAAAACATACGTCACTAGCACGCTTCATTCACCACACTCATCTCTACACCACCTACAATCCACATCACACATAACTATACTACCATTTTCATTTTTCACCACAACCGAAAGGGAACAAAAGGGGCGGAGAAATAAGTTCGTCACTTCTGTTTGCGACCCGCTAACCATCAGCCGTGCGAGTAACCCCGAGCGACACCATATTGTGCGAACATTCGTTTTTTTTTTTATAATTCGAGTGACATCTATAATTGTACATAAAGTTAAAATAAATACAATTTTTGTAAATTTCTGGCGAAATTGTGTGGTGCTTCTTTTTTTTACATAAGTTTCCGAACGGTGAGTGCTAAGGAAGTAACTGAGAAAAACATGGTCCTTCGAGCCTACAGAAAGGCACTATAGAAAAAAAAAAAAACAAAAAAGAAAACCAAATTAAAAATTTTAAAGCATAAAAAGTGCAGTGACATTAAACATACAAAAAAAAAAAACGAAAGAAAAAGAATACAACTAACTTTCTGTGAAGTGAAAAGTTACGACCACTGCTGTGAAAAAAAAGGATATAACAAGAAATATACAGAAAAAAAAAGGATATAACAAGAAATATACAGAAACAAAATTAACTTTTAAAGCAATATATGTATATGTAAAAATAAAAAAAAGGAGAAAAATAAGTTTTTAAACAAATTATTTAAAAAGTTACCAAAATCAATCGAGCGCGCCGCGTTATAAAACCTAATACATAATTCGGGCGCGATCGGCCAAAAACATTAATAACAACACACACCAGGAAAACCGGCACACAGGCGCGGGACAACAGGACGGGAAAACCGGAGCACACAGGCATAAAAATATTTTTCAAAACCTTACTTTCCCCCAAAACCCCTTGAGGCGAGATAAAGTAAGTGTATCGTTTTTAATTTATATTTATTATATGTATGTACATATGTATGATAACAAACGGATTTAAAATTAAATAATCCGTTTGAACGGCACAAACCGGGAAATTTTTAATTATATATATCATCTATATATATAAAACAGTAAAAAAATTGATTTGCCTATTTGCTTACCCCACTGTTACAAACACACGTAACCAGCTAATTTACCAACAATTTAATTTCAAGTATCCACTTGCAAGATTTTCCCCAATACTCCTTCTGTTCCTCAAAACAGTAAGCAGTATACCTAAAATAAAAAGGCAAAAGGCACAAGAAAAAGAAATAAAAGAAATAATAAATTCGAACATACATACATACATATTAAATAGTAACAACTCGATTTATATTATTCGAAGTTAAAACAAAAAACACAAAGCATAAAGAGGTGAACACTCGCGCATGGTGAACTCTCTTTTGGATTCGTATCGCGCCTACAACAACGGAAGAACGTTAAAACAATATAAGCAATAAAATTACTTGAATATAACCATAGCGCATTACATACAGGCCAGACATATATGCAAAGGTTATTGACGCCTGAAACTGCGAAAGTGCATACGAGGGCTTACGAATAAGTCCGCAACCAAAAAAAAAAAATATATATATATATGTATATATGCATACTTATATATACATATAAATATACACACATATAAAATATACAATATATTTATTATATTATTGCCTAAACATTTTTAAAAAAAACTGCGTAACACAACATACGCGTATCTCAATAACATAATCGTTAATTCGGAAATAAAAACTCTTATTTACGTTAAAGAGTTTTCGGGTTTTTGCATTTATCTGAATTTAGACTAAAAAATATATTTCACGTTTATTAATTTATTTGTTACTAAATGAGCACAGACTCTAAAGATTCTAAATCTACTCAATTTTTAAAAATTCCGAAAATGATTTCTGATGACAAAAGTCCAAGTACACCTGCAGAAGCTACACGCTCGAAACAAGGTGCTACAAAGCAAAAAAAGGGGAAAGATATTTCTTACGCTAAATTCATTTCTGAGAGTGACAGCTTAATAAGATACTGCACTCGATTTTCATCTTCACCGATTCAAGATAACTCTGAATCGGTGCTAGAAATCAAAAATCAAAATATTGACAATTTCTGGACACGTCTCCAATCTGCATATGACGCGATAGTAGAAACGGACGACTCAGATCTACCCGAAAATTTCAAATCCTCGGCTTACGCCAAATATGAAAATTGCCTTGACCAATATGAAGAGACAAAAGCCATGATCTCTGATCAATTGAAATTAATTAAAGCAATTGCACCTACTCCACAAACGAGAGTAGAGCTGCCACAAATTCAAAGCCAAGAGGCGAGTTCAGGCATTCACCTTAAAGTGCCAGCATGCGATACAGAAACATTTCACGGAGGTTATGAACAATGGCCGTCCTTCCGGGACATGTTTACGGCCGTGTACATAAACCATCCTAAATTATCACTAGCGCAAAAATTGTATCACCTCAGATACAAAACCAAAGGTCAAGCAGGCGTAATAGTCAAACAGTTCGCATTAAATGACTACAATTTCAATTTGGCTTGGGAAGCTCTAAAAGAACGATACGAGAATGAAAGAATATTGGTCGACAAACAGGTCACCATATTAATGAATTTACCAAAAATTCAGAAAGAAACAAGTGAAGAGTTCATTAAACTTCAATCCACTGTTTCAAACTGTTTGTCGGTTCTATCCACACAGAATATTCCCACAGACAATTGGGACCCCATACTGGTAAATATATGCACCGCAGCATTACCAGAAAAATCATTACTTCTATGGGAGCAATCGCTCTCATCACGAAGAAAATGCCCAACGTGGCAACAAATGAAAGATTTCTTAACTACCCAATATGAAATTGCGGAAAGGGTAGATAAAAAAACGGTCAGAACTAAAAACGTTCAAAACGACCTAAATCGAAGTTTCATTAGACCCCAAGCCAGTAACAATAACAGTTTAAACAGAAGCTTTTTTAAAAATCAATCGTTCACATCTGAACAAAATAAATTAACGTCATGCGAACTGTGTAAAGGAGGGCATAAGCTAAAATCTTGCGAAAAGTTTAAAAAACTTAATATCAATGAAAGGAACAACTTTGTCAGATCAAAAAGACTCTGTACAAACTGCTTGTCCCACTCACACAATCTCAATAATTGCGAAAGCAACTTCAACTGCGTATATTGCCACAAAAGGCATCATTCTATGTTGCACTTAAATAACTTTCCCAACACACCTCAAAGTAGCGCTTTCTCCAAAAGAGCCACGGGTTTAGTTGCAACAGCAACTCCCGAAACACAAAATCCCGAATTTTGCCAAGAGACACCATGCTGCTCCAAGGCATTAAAAACTCAAACGCTGCACAGCGAGATTCAAAGTATGGTACTACTACCCACAGCAGTCGTCTCCATTGAACACCGAGGAGAACTGTTTAAACTCAGGGCCTTAATAGACCAAGGATCACAAAGATCATTTATTGCGTCTAGGGCACAAAATAGGCTACAACTGCCTACAAAGTTAGCCAATTTTGAAATTACGGGAATGGGCGGAAGAGTAGTTCAAAACTCAAATAAAATCTGCCCCATTACCCTGATTTCCCCCCAAGCGGATAAGCGCATTCAAGCAGATGCAATAGTCTTACCGCAACTCACGAACATGCTTCCAAGCTATCATATAAATAGCAAGCATTGGCAAAAGGTTACACACCTAAAGCTAGCAGATCCCAACTGCAACACCCCCGCTCCAATAGACCTTCTATTAGGCAGCGACCTTATATCACAAATTATAATAGAAGGTGTTGAAAAAATTTCGAAAACACTTCTGGCGCAAAATACCATTTTCGGTTGGGTCCTAAGTGGACTAGTTGCGGAACCAGTCACAACAATGACAACTCAAGTTGAGGAAATCTCAAACGAGTTTCTCAATTCACAATTGAGAAAATTTTGGGAGTTAGAAGAACTCCCCCCCATTTCAATTACAACACCAGAAGATCAGTATTGTGAAGACTTTTACAAAGCCACAACTACTAGATCAGATAATGGTCGGTATGTCGTACGACTACCTCGAAAACAACAATTTCCAGACACACTCGCCTTAGGTCACTCTCGCACCTCTGCAATACAGCAGTTTCTAAGTATGGAAAAAAACCTACTTAGAAAAGGTGAGCTTAAACAAGATTACGATGGTGTCTTAGAAGAATACCTCCATTTAGATCACATGGAGGAAGTAAGCCCATGCGAAAAAATAATAAAAGGCAAATATCACTCATTCTACTTGCCACATCATGCAGTAGTAAAGCCTGACAAAAAAACCACAAAGGTTAGAGTTGTCTTTAATGCCTCGAGATCCACTAGCTCGGGGAATTCCCTAAATGATATTCTATTTACGGGACCCACACTCCAACCAGACTTGATGCTCCTCATATTAAATTGGCGTATATACAAATACGTTTTCAATGGGGATGTCGAAAAAATGTATCGACAAATAATGGTACATAAGGATGATCAAGATTTTCAACGAATTATTTTTCGAAAATCTCCCAATAGTCCACTAAGCGACTTTAAATTAAAAACAGTTACCTTTGGCGTAAACTGTGCCCATACCTCGCCATTCGTACACTCCACGAACTGGCAGAAGACACAAAGTCAGAGTTTCCTCTGGCAACACAAGTCTTAAAAACACATACGTATGTAGACGACATCCTGTCTGGGAGCCACAGCCTCTCACAAGCATACGAGTCCTTATCACAAGTGATAAAGGCCCTCAACTCCGCAGGGTTTCCTCTAAAAAAGATCACAGCTAATCACCCAAGTATCTTAAAAAATATACCAAACGACAATTTGTTGGATACTAATTTCCTTATATTTGAAAAGGAAAGTACAACAAAAACACTGGGCATCCAATGGAATGCAATATCGGACCAGTTTTCATATACGACTGAGTCCATATCCGCATCATCCGCCATTACAAAACGACAAATTTTATCCTCGGTGGCAAAACTTTTCGACCCCGCAGGATGGCTTTCGCCAATTATGATACAAGCGAAAATCCTTATCCAAGAATTATGGCTAGACGGAACTGACTGGGACGAACAAGTGAAACCGCTTCGCTTAGAAAAATGGTCCCAGTTCGCTAATAATCTGACCGACATTTCGCAGATACAAATTCCACGGTGGGTAAACTATTCCCCCGAATACAAAGTGGAACTACACGGCTTCTGCGACGCCTCTGAAAAGGCGTATTGTGCCACTATATATGTGCGCACACAAAGCGATACCGCAACTACAAGCCACCTACTAGTGGCGAAAGCAAAAGTTGCGCCTCTAAAAACGCTAAGTCTCCCACGACTTGAACTCTGTGGAGCTCTGCTACTAGCAAAACTAGCTTCCATGGTGCAGACCCACTTAGACATGGCGAAATACAAATTATATCTATGGTCTGATTCCGAAATAGTTCTAGCCTGGTTAGAAAAGCCACCACACGCGTGGAAAACCTATATTTCTAATCGAACGGCGCAAATACTTGACCTAGTAGGATCAGCCACTTGGCGACACGTAGCCAGTGCTGACAATCCTGCTGATCTAGGCACAAGAGGGTCCAAACCCCTTCATCTCGCCACCACCACCCTATGGTGGAATGGCCCCCGATGGTTAACCGAATCTCCCGATTCTTGGCCACAATCACCAATGCGCAACATACTTGCCCCAGAAAGTCGGAAAATCGACACTTATCATGCAACATTGGATGACACTGACATCCTTGAACGATTTTCATCGTTCCCCCGAGCCCTCCGGGTAGTTGCCTATATGCTCAAGTTTTTAGAGCGGCTTAAACTAAAAGTTAAAGGAGCAACTTATCTCCATTGCGATGCCTTGACGCACCAAGACTTACAAAAAGCAAAGGTCGCTCTTATCGCATCAACCCAATCGCGCTACTTCAGCCGCGATATAGCATTACTAAGAGAATCGAAGCCTATTGATAAAAAGAGCTCACTCTTAGTTCTAAACCCATTTCTAGACACAAAGGGTTTACTTCGTGCGAATGGTCGGCTTGCTAATTCAAGCCTAACGTATAATGAACGTCACCCTATAATCATACCAGAGAGGTGTCCGTTTGCCACGTTATTTATTAGATATATTCACGTACTAATGCTCCACGCCGAACATCGCCTCATGCAACATATGGTCCGCCAAGAGCTGTACATACCCCGCCTGAAGCCCCAAATAAAGAAGTGCATTTTCATGTGCAAAATCTGCACTATGCATAAGCAGAAAATGCGATCGCAGATTATGGCAGCACTTCCACCTGAACGCTGCAATTTTGCTCTGCCTTTCACCACTACAGGTGTAGATTTTGCTGGGCCTTTTATGATAAAGGCGTCCATGCTAAGATCTCCTACCCTCATGAAAGGCTATGTGGCTGTTTTTGTCTGTTTCACGACAAAAGCAGTACACCTTGAGCTATGTACGAATCTGACGACGGAGGCGTTTCTCGCGGCATTTGCTCGTTTCGTCGGACGACGAGGTTTCCCGTCAAAAATCATGAGCGATAATGGCAAAACATTCATTGGAGCTCAACGAGCCACAGAAAAACAGTTTGTGGATTTCTTTAAACAAGTATCACCTAACATCGTACAAAAGTACGCCCCCCAAGGTATCAATTGGCAATTTATACCCCCAAGCGCTCCTCATATGGGTGGTTTATGGGAATCAGCTGTTAAGAGCTTCAAATCTCATTTCAAGAAGATAGCTGGCAGCTACAAATTTAATTATGAAGAATTCACTACATTATTAACTAAAATCGAAGCCGTTCTCAACTCACGGCCCCTCACGGTTCTCTCGCAAGATCCCTCCGATTTCACAGCCCTAACTCCAGGGCATTTTCTAAAAGGAGCACCCATTCTGGCCACACCTGAGCCAGGCGTGGAGTCGCTATCCTTGCTAAATAGATGGGAAAGAATTAAAATTCTCCATCATAATTTCAGTCGCCGATGGAAAGAAGACTATATCAAGGACCTCCACAAGAGGTACCGATGGAAAATTACAGAAAATGCGCCAAAGATTGGAGATTGTGTCCTGATACAGGACGAGTGTCTCCCCCTACCGAATGGCGGTTTGGCCGCATAGAGAAGCTTTACCAAGGCTTCGACGGTCATATTCGCGTAGTCGATCTCCGTACGCAATCAGGAAAGTTAACAAGACCGCTCGTTAAGCTAGACTTTTTACCGACCGCCGATCGAAACGCAAACGATAAAACTATCCAATAAACCCGATAAAATAAATATTATAAAATAACGAACAAAACTACCTAATAGTCGATCAACTTGACGATTCTTTTATGCCACAACGTGGCAGCCATACCCATATTCACTCTATGCAACAAATTTACAATTAAAATAACACTCTTCCATACAGATAAACATGGATGCAGACATGCCACTCGCTCCGACGCCCACCCTTCGCTCGACTATTCACGTGCCACGCCAAGTGGCAGCACCAGTTGCGGCAGGCAGCCCCATCTGCAGCTGGCCCAGTCGCAGCTCCCCGAATCACCACATCCACGGGTCCTCGTAGTGGAACGCGAGCACTACCGTCAACGCCCATACTCGCAGCAGAGCCGCAGCGCATCAGGTGCCCAATATGTCGTCGACCGCACCGGTTGATGCATTGCGCCATTTTTAAAGGACTGCCACCACAGCAAAGGCTGCGCGTCGTCCAGGCACACGGCCACTGCCTCAATTGTCTGGCGCCTACCCACACTACCCAGGAGTGTACCTCAGGAAACCTGTGCCAGATATGTATGTGGCCTCACCACACCATGCTGCACCGGACCACCAGACACGACATCGATCAACATTCTGGTAGCCACCACCGTGGTGCTGTACGACGACCGCCAATAAGCCGGGATGCACGATTGCGTCGACAGCCAACCGCCTCATCATCCCGTATCCGGCGGCACCAGAATGGGACGTCGACCCGACGCCCGCAACAAACGCCCCGTCCGCGCCGCACCTCAGGCTTAAGCACCGTTGTAGCCACACTCCAGCAATTGCAACGACTTCTAGGCTGAAATATTCGCCTAGGGGGGCCGGGATGGCCAAATGAGCTTCAGTCTCCTGCCCACAACATAACCAACACCGAACACCTAACCACAGCAATAATCCCGCATCCAGAACACTCTACACTCACCGCATTAAAACATACGTCTCTAGCACGCTTCATTCACCACACTCATCTCTACACCACCTACAATCCACATCACACATAACTATACTACCATTTCATTTTTCACCACAACCGAAAGGGAACAAAAGGGGCGGAGAAATAAGTTCGTCACTTCTTTTTGCGATCCGCTAACCATCAGCCGTGCGAGTAACCCCGAGCGACACCATATTGTGCGAACATTCGTTTTTTTTATAATTCGAGTGACATCTATAAATTGTACATAAAGTTAAAATAAATACAATTTTTGTAAATTTCTGGCGAAATTGTGTAGTGCCTCTTTTTTTACATAAGTTTCCGAACGGTGGGTGCTAAGAAATTAACTGAGAAAATGTTTGTGTAATATTTTTCTGCTACCAATAGCACTTGATTTTTCTTGTGTTTTGCTTGTTCACATCACTGCACCTTCTGTTGATGTTTTTTTTTTTTAGTTATATGTATACATGTAAGTATATGGACTGGGTTTTTCACTGCACACTGTTTTTTTTTTTTTTTTTTGGTTTGATGGTTCGACACTGCTATTCTCCGCACTGCACTGGATTTTCTTTTATTTTGTTTTGTTTAAAACTCCATAGTGCCTGTCACTATGGCTCGAAGGACTATGATTAATTCCGGAGTTTATTTGGATATTCAAATCCCATTTACACCCGCGAAGAAAATTGCAAATGAAAATACGCGGGTAATTAGTTGTACTATTTACTTTAATTTGTTTTATATTTAAAATACAATATAATTTAAATATATTTAAATGTTATCGGTTGGGCGAGCTTAATTAATCGCACTGCGAAATTGTTGCTAAGTCGAGTTGATCGCTCACAGGAACCCGGTTGAGACGAAATCTGGCGAAGATTCAATTGTTTGATGCGTTGACGCGGCGCAGTATAGAGCGTAACGTATTGATAATCGAATTGTGAGTCGGAAGGTGTCAACGCGGCGCAGTGTGTAAACGAATGTTGATAGCGAATTGTTTGTAACAAAGTGAGGCTGCTTTCCCGATGCCCATACTTTTTGTTAAGTGGGTTGGCGTACAGATGTGTTGAGTTGTGCAGTAGTGTCATCAGCTGTGGTGAATTACACTGTAGCATTAGGGTGCGCCAGTTTTACCGGGTAGAGGAGGTGGATGCTTAACCATAGAAAAAACAGAGGTTTTTTTTTATAAAAAAACTCGCGGCACTTGCCAGTGGTTTTACCGATGACCTTGATGGCGAAACGAATTAAAGAATGCGGGATAAGAAATGCCGGTAGATGCGTATATGCACGCGGATCGTAATAAAAAGAAAGTCATGCTGCTAATAAACAGCTACAGCTCCGGATGTTATTGGAATTTAATAAGAGTTGGTATAGTCGAGTAGTCCCGCGTTAGCTCGAAAGCTTAACGAAAGCAGCATGATCCTAAGGGCGACAGAAGGGAGAGCGGTCAGTGTCTCAAATTATTTTTGTGCCCTTTTCGTTCATCAATTATATCAAATCCTTTTGGATTACTTTTTCGGTGTAAAGTTTTGAAAATTTGTTTCCTATTATTTTATTAGTCTTCACATAAACTTTATCCCCTGGATTATACTGTCGTGTTTGTCTATTTTCATTATGTTTTTGTAAATCTTTCTGCTGAATACGTGTAAGTCTAGTTTTTATTTCCCTTATTAATTCGTCCGGTGTTGAATGTATTACGTCTATTGGTTTTTTGTTCGTTACTGAATGAATTATGCGGTTGTACTTAGCTGTGGCTAGCAGAATTACCTCAACTGTGTTAGCGATACCAGTCTCAAGCTTTTGACAGCGGGCGATTTCCGTGAGGGTACTGTGGAATCTTTCTACCTGACCGTTCGTCGTACTATGGGCGGGTGGGGTGTTGTAGATTTCGACGCTAAAGTGATTTTTGAGTATAGATTTAATGGTTTCTGAATTCAAAGATACCTCATTGTCACAGACCAACACCTTAGTATTTCTGTAAAAGTTGAGAAGTTCGTATATGGCTTCTTTAATATCAACTATGGCTCTAGATTTGATTGGACCCTTCAACATGAAGGGTTTCTCCCGGATATTCAGGTAAAGGAGTCGATCCTATTTCTGGGTTTGGGGGATGCCGTTGATATTTGGCCTCGTGGCATATCCGGCAATTAGAAATTATTTCCCTCAAAATTTGCCGTATTTCGGGGAAATAATAACTTTCAAGGACTTGTTCCTGGTTTTCGCGGAGTGACCGATGACCTCGATTGTGTTCAATTTGAAGTATCTTGCGCTTGTTGAAGACATCTATTACCTGTTTGGTGGTATGACGGAATTTGGCGGCCGGATATGCCGTGACCAGTTCATCTTGAATCTTTGCCAATATGGGCAATTCACACTGCAAGCCGTTCACAACATTTGGGTTGACGCATTGTTTTATAGTTTTCATCAGTTCCCCTATGTTATTGAACGATATTCGGTGCCTCATTCGGGACTTAAATATAATTTTCGAGTTAAGCGTTGTGGAATTTCCTTCTTCAAGGACTATTTGATTCCGAAAACAATTTATGGGGTTCTTTACAGTGGGGACTGTTTGAGACAGCGACTCTTCGCTATTCGCAGCCATGCTTGCCGAGACCATGTCGTGGTCTAATGCATTTAGGGAGAGGGCGTCTGCGGCGGAGTTTTCCTTACCAGGCTTGTACTGAAACTGCGGTGAAAACTCTTCAACAAAGGCACGCCATCTTTTCATTTTCGCGTTCGGATTTTTATCGGATAAAGCGAATGTGAGGGGTTGGTGGTCGGTGTAAATATTCAAATTCTTTACGCCATACAAATAGTTACGCAGCTTTTGTAGAGCCCATACTATTGCCAGCAGTTCTCTCTCATTGGTAGCGTAGTTCTCTTCGGTTGAAGAGAGGATCCTGGAAATCATCGTGATAGGTCTTCCATTCTGTGACAGGACGGCGCCTATAGCATAAGAAGAGGCATCTGTAGTCAGATCAAATGTTTGCTTGCACTCAGGATAAAAAAGCAATACGTCTTCTGATGCAAGCATTTTCTTAATCTTATTAAATGCGCTAAGTGCTTCTTCATCAAGAGTAATTTGAATTTTCTTCGACTGATTAGCGCCTATATTTCCGTTTTCCCCCCTTAGGTACTTCTTTAGAGGTCTTGCAATCGAGGCATAGTCATTAATAAACCGTCGATAATATCCTGCTAATCCTAGGAATGAACGCAAATCTCTTAACGATTTTGGGATAGAAAATTCTAAAATGTCTTTGACTTTGTCGGGGCATGTTTTGATTCCCTCCTTTGATACGGCAAAGCCTAGAAATTCAACACTTACCTGAAAGAACTTGGATTTCTTAGGGGAAACGCGCATATTGGCATCGAAAAGTTTTGTCAGGATTTGCTCAATGTCCTTACTGTGTTGTTCGCCAGTTTGGGAAAAAATTATAACGTCGTCTTTGTAAATATGGCACGTTTTCCCAATTTCTTCTCTAAGGACGTCGTCAATCGCCCTCTGGAAAATGCTAGGGGCATTTTTCCGGCCAAAGGGGAGCCGACAAAACTCGTACTTTCCATTATTAACTGAGAAAGCCGTTTTCTCCCTATCCTTTTCCGCAAGTTTGATTTGGTGAAATCCTGATTTAAGATCTATTGTCGAGAAAAATCCAGCACTTCCCATGTTTGCCAAGATTACAGAGGTGTCCGGAATTGGGTATTTATCGTTTATTGTCTTAGTGTTTAGCTTTCTAAAGTCAATTACGAGTCGTGATCGCTTGTTGCCCCTTCCGTCACGCAACAGATCTGATATCTCCCTATTGACAAATTCCGCAGAAGCAATGGGGTACGGGTAACTTTTTGAGTAGACAGGTAAATCGTCCAGGGTCCTTATTGTACCTACAATGTTGTATTGTAGGGCAGTGCTTCATCTGGATCAGCGAAAACTTTAGAATGACGCTTTAGCAGTGTAGAGATATCAATATTGTCCTCGCTTGTTTTCGATTTACTTTCTGCTAACTTGTTAACGTCCGAACAGTAGTGGTACAAGAATTTTTCCTTTCCACCGTCATAACTCAACGTACCACTCTTCAGGTCAATACGACCACTTACCTCTTTTAGTAAGTCGAATCCTATAATGCCGTCAAAAAATTCTAAAGTGGGTAGGACAAAGAATTCAACATTCTTATTTAATATATTTATTGTACATTTTTTGTTTATTATATCGGTACCACGGATGGATTTAATAGTGAAAGGGTTATTCACAGGTTTTATTCCCTTTAGAGCGTTAAGGTGTTTTATATAGCTCTTTGCAGCACTGGTGTCGATTAAAATTCTTATTCCTCTTCCCCCAAGCGTTCTTTCGACATAGGGCAAGAGGGACTTAGTCCTAAAAAATTAACGTCGTCCTTCGGTCCGTCCGGGTCATACTTAGCACTCTTAAGTTCTGCGTCATGATAATAGTCATCATAGCCGGTATCACTCCAATATTCACTTTCTGGTTCATATTGGTCCTGGGTGAGATTGTTGACACGCTGAACTTTTTGTACTGGCAGCTGATCACTACCATGCTGTCTTTTCTCAGCTTTTTCTTTATTCAAGCCTGTTGACACGGGCTGTTGGCGATTGAATGTGCTGGCCGTATTTCCGTTATCTGGACGGTTTATCTTAGGGTGATTACGTCATTACCACGGAGTTGCTGGGGTCTGTTCTGTCTGAGTCGGGAATATGATGGGTCTATGTCCATTGGCACTGGGGTTTGCTGAGTTCGGGTTTTTCCTCGTTGGTCTTGAGATACTCTACGGTATTGGGGTGAATAATAATAAGGGTCTAAGTTATGGGGTGCCTGCCTGTTAAAGGAGCATGCAAATTTTGATCTGGCTTGATTCGCTTCCAGTTCCTGCGCTAGGGCAAGTGCTGACGGAAGATCAGCGGGTCTAGAGGAGAAGAGAACATGGCACAAAGGACGGTTGAGTCCCGAGATGAACACGCGAAGGGCATCATCCCGATATTTCTTGTTAAGTGATCCTATCAGCGTGGTGTTCTCACCGTGGGTCATGATTATTTTATTGACTATCAGAGTCAACTTTCTCTCCACTGCAACATAGAACTCCACCACTGATGATTTCCTTGCCTGAAGGTCGACAATTCTTGTTCAATTAAATAAATTGGTCTTTTGTCCGCATAGGCAAAGTCTAGTCGAGAAATGATAGCGTGAAAATTTAAAACTGTATTAAAAGAGGATAAAACGCTATTTGCGGCCCCTACTACTTTATTTCGTATTATGCCTACCGCTTGGTAGTGCCTTGAGCTCCACTGATACGCTTTGAACACCCTATAAGCAGTATGAGCTGCTCGTCTCCAAGAAACATAACGGATCGTGTCGCTTTTGAACTCCGGCAAGGCTTTCACAAGGTCCAAGGATTCGTCAGATGGTATTCCGGGTTGAATAGTCACCGGTTCGTATTGGGTAACACGAACTGGTGTTTCGATTCTTGCTAACCTGTTTGTCAGTTCGTCTACCCGAGACTGAAATTCCAGCCGGGAATGCTCGGTCGCAGCACGAATGGCAGTATTAAGAAGAGCTTCTAGAGTTTGTGAGTCCATATTTAATTTTTTCTAAGTCAGTCAAGTGTTAAGTAGATACAGGGATTTCCCTTTCTAACCGTTACCCACCTTTACAAATTTAATTTATTATTTAAGAATTACCAAAAAGGATAGTAAAAAAAAATTATATATATATATATATATATATATATGAGGTAAATTGGAGGTATATATATATATTTTTTTTTAAACAAAGTTAGCTGCTAAATCACTCTACTCACATGAAATATTCCATATCTCGATAAGCTATGTCACTAAATAAGGTACATATGATAAGGCAGCAGCACGATGATTCCTGGGGTTGTGATCCAGCAGCAGGAAAACAGGATTACGATGATTAGGATGCTTTATTTCTTAGAGCATTGGCTCCACACTTTCTCCCACGGTTAGGTAGTGTTTAATTTTCACAAAATAATGTATTTAATGCAATAATAGTTTAATGAAATGTTTGCGGTTTGCACCATCTCTACGTAGTGTATTAATTTGCGGTTAAAATTTTTCAAAATATAAAATTGTTTGTAGATCTCACTATTTATGTTGTGTTAATTAAGTTAAATGTTTTTCCGCGACTGTCGGGTGGATTCGAACCACGGCCACGTACAAGATTTGTTCTTTATAACGATAACGCAAGAACTGCGCTATGGCCCCACGTTGGGCGCCAATTATTAAAACACTTTTTTTTTTTTTTTTTAGTAGGAGGAAGCATCGAAAGCCGGAGTGCGGGACTTTAATCCGCTAAACCTAACCTACTCCCACCTCATGTCTCTCCCACGGGACCACTAGACAAAGTATTACTTCATGGGAGAGAAGAAGACTTTTAAGTCTCCTCTATTGCACGGACTGACTGACGCCTTAACGCCTAATCTGTTCTAAATGTCTCAATTTTGTCATTATTTGATTTGCCGCTTCGCTGACAGCATTCCACTTTACAGAGGACTCGCACATAAGTGCTGTCAAATTTTCCACCGTGATACTACCTCCAGTGGTGGTTTTCAGCTTTTCCCTTATACTAGAAAACCGAGGGCAATGAAAGAACACGTGTTCAGAGTCTTCTATACACTCTGTACACGTCGGACAGTATTGACTAAAGTCATGACGATATTTGAATAGATAGCTTCTGAAGCAACCATGCCCACTGAGTATTTGGGTAAGGTGGAAATCCAGGTCTCCATGTTGCCTACCTATCCACGAGTGTATGTCCGGAATCAGTCGGTAGGTCCACCGTCCTTTGCATGAAGTTTGCCACCGCTGCTGCCACATTGCAATGCTTTTTATTCTCTCTTCTCTTTTTGCTGAATTCGTCTCCCTGGATGTCAATCGGTGCCATACTGGCTAATACCTCAGCAGCGTCATTTGAAATGGTTCGGAAAGCACTTATCACTCGTATTGCTGAAAGCCTATGCACTGTGTTAATTGGTCTAGCATATGATTTTGTTTCTAGCGCCTGTATCCATATTGGAGCCGCATACAGGATCACTGAACTTATTGCCTTAGCTATTAAACATCGTCGGCTGGAACGCACACAGCCTTTATTTGCCATCATTCTAGATAACGCATTAAATATTTTATTAGCTTTACTTGTCGCATTTTCTAAGTGTTCTTTGAACTTGAGTCTTGAGTCCACTATTACCCCAAGATACTTCAACTGCGGCTGTGAAGTAATCTCACATTCTCCTATGGTCAGCGATATTTTCTCCTCAATTTTCCTTGAGCTTATGAGCAGGACTTCTGTTTTCTGCTCAGCCAGCTCTAGACTCTTAGTAGTAAACCATCGGCGCAGACCATTTATGTTGTCATTGCATTTGATCCGGAGGTCATCCAGATGTTTAGCTACAGCTACCACTACGAGGTCATCCGCATAACCGATTGTTTTCACATTTTTTGGTTGCGGTATTCTTAACACCCCGTCGTACATTAGGTTCCATAACAACGGGCCTAAAACCGAGCCTTGCGGTACTCCACTGGAGATAGTGTAGCTCTGAGTGCCCTCGTCCGTCTCGTATAGCAATATCCTATTTTGGAAATAACTCATTATAATATTTATCAGATAATGAGGAGCATCTATATCGTGTAGAGCTTTTATTATATTTGCCCATTTTGGGGAGTTGAACGCATTCTTCACATCCAGGGTTATTAGCGCGCAGTATTTTTTCCTGCCACCTTTCCATCTTTTTCCACTTATTGCACATTTTGCAGTATCAACTACTTCTCTTAATGCGTCAATAGTGGACTTCTTTTTAATAAAGCCGTATTGTCTCTCTGATAATCCGCCGGCTTTTGGATTGCTAACTCCAAGCGGTTTCTTACAATGCTTTGTACACTTTTCCCAATTGTGTCGAGCATGCAAAGAGGTCGATAAGATGAAGGTTCTTCTGGTGGCTTTTTTGGCTTTGGGAGTAGAACCAGACGCTGTATTTTCCACGGATCAGGGAACACCTCTTCTAATATACACGCATTGTACATATTAACAAATAGGCTGGGCCTTAGAGTTATGGCTTCTTTAAGGGCTCTATTTGGTATACCATCTATTCCGGGCGCTTTAGAGTTTTTGATTTTTTCGCAATAGCCAATAATTCGTCTTCTGTGACTAATAGGGGTGGCTCCGTAGCTTCGTTTCGTTTAATATAGGAAATTGAGGCATGTGTTGGGAATAACGCTTCGACAACATTTTTCATAAAGGATGCGTTCTTAGGTTGCTGAGACTTATTTTTAAACTTCGACATACAAATTTTGTATGCCGTTCCCCAGGGTCTATGTTCGCTTCTTCACAGAGCTTTTCGAAACAGGATCTCTTACTACGGATAATGGCTGACTTCAGGAGCTTTTTTGATATTTAAATGATTCTCTGAGTCTGATTTCGTTATCACCTCCCTGGTTACGCTGTAGGCGGCGTCTAGCATTGAGTGACAGAGCTTCCTCAGCCTGGCGATTTCGTCGTTCCACCAGTACACCGGCTTCCTATTTATATTGTGTCTCGTCCTGCGCATAGTTGCATCGCATGCCTGCAACTAGCTCCTTTTGCACAGCGGATACTAAGTGGGCGGCATCTTCGCCTGATGCCTTTGCCGCACTCCAGACGCTTTCAAAAACGTTAGTATCAAAGTCTTTTTGCCGCCAACTTCGTTTTCGAGAAGTATTTCTACGACAGAGTTCCGTTTCCTGTGAGAACGAAACTTCGGCAATTATAGCCATATGGTCGCTATTTGTATACAAGTCTGACACCTTCCATTTAGTATGCCTGCTAAGCGCGTCGTTGGCAAACATTAAGTCTATTACTGATCCTTTATTTCCCTTTTGAAAGGTATTTTGGGTGCCACTGTTTAAAATCATAAGGTTTGTTTGACTCAAAAATTCTAGAATGAGGCGACCACGATGGTTTGTAATTCTGCTACTCCCTGGCAGTAGACCATGCGTTGAAATCTCCCGCTATTATTATTATTGGGGTTTTGCTTCTGATTTCTAGAGACAACTCCAGGAGAAAATCTTCAAATTCGCTAATTGTTGCACTAGGACGAGCATAGCAGCTTACAAAAATATTCCTTGTATATTCGCCCATGTAAAGCCATTATGGGTTTCATTGGAGCGAGATGTGAAGGCTTGTCCTTTGCAGGCCCATATTGCTGCTTTGCCACTTACATCTTTACACCAAGTGCTTTCCGAACGTTGAGAATATTGTTCGCTTAATATGGTGACATCTATGCTTTCTTCCAGCACCGTCTGTTTTAGAAGGTCTTGTGCTGCAGCGCAATGATTGAGATTAAGTTGCAGTATCTTCATTTTTTCGTTGACTTTAACATATCTGCGTATTTAGGACAGGCCGTACTCAGAACAGAGTGTTCCCCTTTGCAGAGCATGCAACTCGGGGAATTCGTGCATGTCTTTGCCATGTGACCTGGGGTTCCGCAACGAGTACAAAGGGATGACCTATCAATGGGGCTGCTGCATTTGGGTGCTATATGTCCTAGTTGGAAGCACCTAAAACAACGAGTAATAGGTGAAAATTCCCGGAGACGACAAATAGACCACCCGATCTTTACTTTACCGCACTTAAGTAAAGTTTTGGCATCCTCAGCTCGTAGGCATATAAGAGCTATTTGAGTGCCACTTCGAGTTTTCCGCAAATTTTTATATTTTGCTTCCCAGGTTCTGGATCCCACACTCCTTGTGTAATGCCTCACAGATTTCTTCAGGGTGGTTATCTCATCAAGTCTTTACACATAATGGTAATATTATGAGTTTTTGGCTGTATTACGGCCATCTCACCAATAACTCCTTCTAGGGCACTTTCGAACGTGTCGGCTCTCTTTTCTGCTTGATTTTTTAGTTCAATTAGCAGGTCTCCTTTGAGGGTTTTTCTAATGTACCTCACGTTTGAACCCAGTTCTTCAAGCCCTCTGTCGCATTTTATTTTTTTCAAAATATCCGCATACGACGCTCCCTCCTTTTTTGTTAAGATTATAGCGTCTGGTTTCGATCTGATTTTTTTCACGATCGGTTTCTTCTTTCTTACGACGTCTACCCATTTCTCGCCAGCGCGCTTGTCTCCCACACTGTCTTTGTGCATGCATTCAGTGACCTCACTATATGTTGCTTGCACTTTATGACTCATGTTTTTCGGCTTCTTTGTTGGTGGCAAATATCCCAATACCTCGCGAGGTCTCTTTGGGGCATTTTTATCACTTTTGATAGGAGATACCTGCGACGCTTTTCCTACCATAACTCTTTTCGACGGGCGCTCTTGCTTTTCTGCTTTGTCATACAAGCTTGTGATACAGCTTATCAGATCCCGCATAGCTTGGTTAATATGTCTCTGACCAGACATCATGCTTTCGAGCTCTTTGATTTTTTTTCCCAGTATGCAGAAATTACTGGGATTTTCATTATTTCCATTATTTTGGAGCTGCTCACATTTGCCACCTTTGCCTGCTTGGTCGGGATTTTCGCATATTTTTGCTGATCCAGTAGCGGTGGCCCCTTCAGGTTTGCCTTTTGGAGGCGTTCTCAAAATTTTTGAGTTCCTCCGAAAAGGATTCTCTGGTGTGCATCCCAAACTGTTCTCAGAGGCCATAATTCTGCCAGAGAATAGTTGGGAACACCTGTCAGTGGGTACGTTCAGTCTTTGCCCTAATAAACCTTACTTATATTTTGATGGTTGGCAATGCCGTAACCAAAGCAAAACAAAGAAGGAGAAAAAGGAGAAACAAAACAAAAAAACAGCTGATAGACTAAGTCAAAACGGCAAAAAGGAATTAAGTGCACGTTTTGATACGCTGTTACGAGGGGAAATTATTAAAACACTTAGTTAGGTTTTAATGTTGTTTTATTTCTCTTGCTTGCACAAGAGCAGACGTTTGTATCGGTCGAGTTATTACAACTGATTTGCTAACTAAAATATTGCGATGACTACGCCTAAATACCTGACTCTTTGTTTTACCTGTCAGTTGCTGCACATGTTTTGCCGTGTGACTTGTAAAATGCAATTCGGCAATTTACCTCTTGCTATTGGCTTTTACGATGTAACGATGTTGTTGTTGTCACGCGCTACCTGGTCGACGATTCGTCATCAGTATCGGTGGGAGAGTTGTTGTTATGCTATTTCCACACTCAAACCTGCCGACGCACCGTCAGCAATATCCGTGGGAGTGGAGTGTTGAACCAATGGCGAAGCTCATATTTTTTGCTTTCATGTCAAAGAGTCAATGTGTCGAAAGACTGACAACATTGTGTTGACAGAAAATCCGAGCTGTGCCGAAAACCCAAATGAACGATCGCCAATTGCCACTGCTTTCCTTGCCGCTGTAACAGCAAAAATAAAGATATTTTTTACATTCCTTGACAAATATAGTCAATCCCGGTTATGTGCCACATTCAAAGATACAGATTTTTGTGGTTCGTTAAAAATAAAAAATTTATATGGCACATAAGCGAGTGCGGATACTTAAGCGAGTGGTACTTAAAACAATAATTTTTATGTACTATATTTCAAAAAACAAACCGTGAGATGCAGCGAGGTATAGGCAGTTAAGAGGGATGATTTTCATTTAAGCAGAGTACTACTTAACTGGGATTCACTGTGCACATAAATCAGAGGAATATTGAATATTTTCTTTGACACATTTCTTGACTTGAAAATCGACAAAAACCTGTTGTCAATTTTATTCTAATATATTTGAATACTTATATTTTCGGGGTTGTCACTTTTTCCTTCTCATACAAATATCAGAAATTGTTCAATTTATGAGTTTAAGATTTTGCCATCGACGCGAAAAGACGCTTGTAGGCAAAGGATTGTTCCGGGAGATGTAATGGTGTTTGTTTTGATGAATGAAGCAAGTTTGCCTGATGAAAGTGCGCTTGCGTTCATGAATGAAAATATTGTTGTTGTGTGCTTTTCTACAAATTTGGTCATCGACTATTTCGCAGCCATATTGACTTGTGACGCTGCTGATGATATTGGAGTCGATTGTTGTTTTTGTAGAACAATATTTGTAGTCTATGCGGGAGTTAATACTCATTCTGATAAGCATGACATCATTCACAATTATCACGTCACCCGATCACGCACTCAGCGCATGGCCTGAGTACAAAGTCCAAACATCATGCCACACGCTAATCAGTAACAAATGTATATGTTAAGCAAACATATAAATACTATTTCAATAAGTTACACACACGTCTTTTGTTATACAGCAACCATAGAGTTCAGTCATAGAATAAAGGAACATTCTAATATAAGCGATAACACGCAAGTACAGAACAAAAAATATATTTTTTTTGTATTTCTAATACCGAAGAATATTAATTCGGGCGACATAGTTACATGTGTACGCAGATATGTATATACATATGTACATATGTAGGCTTGTGTATACACCCAACTCTTTTTTTACACGGTTTCTTTTTACACGGATTTGAAGTTACACGGTTGAAAAAAAAATTTTCTTGTAAAAAATTTTTAATCTAGTAGGGTTTCAAAATCACTGTCTTGTAATTATGTTTGTTTTTACCAAACTTAGCACCATTGCTAAAATCAACATATACATATGTACTCGTAGTAACTGGAAAATCCCCATATTCGATAATGCTTACCTACACATTTTGTTCGCATGATATTTACATTGCTGAAATGGATATCTCCAGCGATGATACCCACTTTAGTCCAATTCGTCGCAAACTATTGCGCTTGTTATCAAGTAGCGACGAATAATTATGTAGCTATGTACATAAATATTTTTTCCTTATTTCTATTCCAATTTTTGTGTTCTTAATTCTGGATTAACAGATTTTTCTTGTTTTTTGCTTAATCTATCAATTCTGTATGAATTATGTATTTTAAGTTTTAATGCTCATTAAAATGCCATATGAATATACAATATGTATGCATATACGAAATTTTATAATTTTCAACTTTTTTTACACTGTATTTCGAAGTAAATATAGTTCTTAATTTCGCCTTACACGGTTTTCAGATGACGTGGAACGTATCCCCCATTTTTGCTATAGGAAACGCCTCTTTTTTTATACGGTCTTTCTTTACACGGATTTCTGAGGAACGTATCTACCGTGTAAAAAAGAGTGGGTTGTACATATGTATATATGTATGTATATATGTAACTATGTGCTAATATCTATATGCGTATGAAAATTTAAGTGAAGAAGTGTAATTTACATACATTAATATTGTAATATATGTACATATTTACAAACATATTCACATATGAAATTATATTATAGTATCAAACAAAAAATACTTAGAAAATAGCTCTTTTTCGTACATTAACTACAATTATTGTTTTGGAAATAGCATAATTTAATTAGAATATTATCAGTTTTGCATGCATTTATAAAAATACGCAAAATGATAATCATATCAATTAATATGATGGCATGTAAACGTATAAAAATATAAGCAACAGGCCAACATACGTCTGTACATAGCAATGTTTATTTCTGAGCATAATTTTCATTAAATGCTCAGCTTTGTTAACGCGCCACTGTTAAAATTTCTCCTTCTTAGCTAGCTGTGGCGAAACACGCTCATCGCATTTTGTTAGCTTTTGACAGTTCACACGCTTGTCCTTTGTTGGACCTTCTCTATAAATATACGTTCTCTGCGTTTCTTCTGGTAGTTACCACATATTTATTTTTACTAACTATTCGCCAACTAACTCACCATTGAAAGCGAAATCTATAATATATAGCTGGATTATGCTTCGTACACCACCCCCTAACAATACTAACAAGCCAACCGAAAAAATTTGTTTCAGAAATAGATATGTTGAAACAAAATTTGAAAGAATTAGAACAGTTATGCGAACAATTAAATAGTGAAAATCAGAAGCTTAAATAACAAAATAATCGTCCACTTGTGCCTAATTATAATCAATCACAATAAGAAACTGATGAAGAAGATTAGCTCTGGAAACAGACTGGATTTTAAAGAAAAATAAAAGGCTTAGTAAAAAGCGTAAAGCCGAAGCTTCACCAGAAGTGATCTTAAAAGAAAATACGCTTTCATCGAACGGTGAAAACCACGCAGTTAAAAAAAAACCGAAGTATGATCCACGGCCTTCACCTGTTATGATTTCAAATATCTCTAATTATAAGGAACTAAATAACCTAATTAAATATATTACCAAAAGTTCATTTGTGTTAAAACTATTAAATAACGACTTTCATAAAATAAGCGTTACATCAAGTGATGACTATAGATCAGTGACATAAATGTTGTCTGCGTCGGGAGATGCATGGTATTCCTTTGAAACGCGCCCAATAAAGGTTATGATTAAAAATCTCCAACATTCGTGTAGCATTAGTGATATCGCTGATTTAAAAGAACAAGTTTTAAATGTTATGAACGTCATAAATAAACTCAAGTGGAAAACACGAGAACCTTTAAACATGTTTTAGCTACTTTTGATTCTAATGAAGACATCAAGAAAATATATGAAATCAAACACATTCATCACACCGTTGTTCTCTTAGAGCCTATTAGGAATTCTAAACTTATTCTACAATGTAAAAATTGCCAGGCATTTGGACACACCAAGAACTTCTGTGGAAAAATGTCAAAGTGCGTTAAATGCGGTGGTAAGCTCAAAACCATCGAGAGCCAAAAACCAAACTTGGTAAAACCAAAATGCTGTAACTGTGGCGAAAGCCATTCGGCAAACTACAGAGGATGCATTGTTGCCAAGGAGCTTCAAATCATTCGTAAAAAAGCCTTGAAGTAACAAAAAGTTTCCATAAATTTGCCCAGCACATCAAATAATCCACCGATTGGTAATAAAAGTACTGTCAACAAGCAGAATCGTGTAGAGACGAGTAAGCTCACTTTTTCTGAAGTACTGAAAAGCAACTCAAACGTTATCTATCTTCTATCTATCTATCTATCTATATAAATAAAAATGAATTGTTGTTCGTTAGTCTGATTAAAACTCGAGAACGGCTGGGCCGATTGAGCTGACTTTGGTTTTAAAATGTTTGTCGTAATCCAGGGTAGGTCTAAACGGTGAGCAAATAAGGAAAAATTACGAGTAAGATACAATAAAACGACAATTCCATTTTCCCATATAAAAGTTGACCACTTACTTGCTGTCAAACATTTGACGGTATTTGTACTCTCAGTTCCACTCGAATTGAAGAACGCATTAAAACAAGACTTTTGAATCGACAACATAATATCAACTTTGCTCATAACATCGTGTATTTAAATTTCAATTTCAAATTTCAAAATATATAAATATAATTAATGTGTTGATATGTTTGATGGTGCCAACCTTACAGTGTTACCAACTCTCAAAAATACTTTTATTATAATAACGGGGCATCTCTGCCTGTGCAGACTCCACATTGCTCATTGCTTACTAGATAAAGAATACTACATAGTTTGCCATATATGGTAAGCTAGAAGCCGTCTCTTCAGCAGTTTAACAGCGCAGTTTTCATTTATATGAAAATTTCAAAGAGGCAACATATTCCCTTTCCACATATGCCGACGGCACTTTAATTTCGGTAATATGAAAATTAGAAGAGCGAGTTAAGACGGTTGTACTATATTATAAAAATAAAGTACATTTTCAAAAAACATTTAATATTTAGTTTAATATTGTTAATTTATAGAAATATTATGGAAATTGGGTTGGGAAGTCTTAAACTTAATAAACTTATACAAGCATAAATCAAAATATCATTTCTCATTTTAAATTTATTATTTTAATTTCAAAATATATAAATATAATTAATGTGTTGATATGTTTGATGGTGCCAACCTTACAGTGTTACCAACTCTCAAAAATACTTTTATTATAATAACGGGGCATCTCTGCCTGTGCAGACTCCACATTGCTCATTGCTTACTAGATATAGAATACTACATAGTTTGCCATATATGGTAAGCTAGAAGCCGTCTCTTCAGCAGTTTAACAGCGCAGTTTTCATTTATATGAAAATTTCAAAGAGGCAACATATTCCCTTTCCACATATGCCGACGGCACTTTAATTTCGGTAATATGAAAATTAGAAGAGCGAGTTAAGACGGTTGTACTATATTATAAAAATAAAGTACATTTTCAAAAAACATTTAATATTTAGTTTAATATTGTTAATTTATAGAAATATTATGGAAATTGGGTTGGGAAGTCTTAAACTTAATAAACTTATACAAGCATAAATCAAAATATCATTTCTCATTTTAAATTTATTATTTTAATTTCAAAATATAAATATAACTAGCTGACCCCGCAGCCGTTGTCCTGCGCGAAATTGTGTGTTTTGAATTGAAAAGACAAAAATTCATATTGTGTTGATTATTATTTATTTGAGATATTTCTATATTTTTTTTCAATGTAACGCAGCTTGATAAACAACAATTTTTGGTTTCTGTTCCGGTGTACAGAAAAGATGGATCGTGAGCACGCCACGTATATCTGGCCGTATGAAAATTATAGAATTTCCAAATTTATGCCACACACTATGCGACTATCCTTGTGTCCTGTCGATTGTCATTTCAAATGCAATTTTCCTTGGAAACGGAATACGTTTGAACTGAAATGGCAAATCGTTAGAACTCAAAAGAAATCCGTAGAATCAAACATTCTTCCCCATGTATTTGATAGGTGTGTCACAATCATATTGCGAAACATAATAACGACAGATCTAACTTTGAGACGCAAATGATGCGGTGGCATACCAAGCCTCTCCAAAGAATTTATTTAGAAATTTCACTGGATAATTCACGGTGTTGTCTTCATTGTCAAGACGATCGATCGATTTGTATGACCGCAAGTCTCCCGGAATTTGACATTGAATCTTCCAGCTTAAGTCAACATCATCGGTATTTTTGCCAGCTAACTTTGCGCATGCATTTAAGGAATAGTACTAACGATAATTTGTCCAATGTTCGTATAAACATTCCTGATGAGACCATCTTTCGTGAATTGATAAATGGCATATGAAATTGATATCAAACCACCGGAAGTATCAACCGGTATTTACCCATTTCCAATTCTTAGCGTATACGATGTAAAATGTCTTCGGCAATGTAATTTTTGGTCATATCCCATAACTGACGCGAATTTGAAGGCTGATCATCGCCAAAAGTGTGCGAACTTCATTCCAGTGATTATCATGTTCCAGCAGTTGTAATTGTAATTGTATGTATAATATCAAGGTATTTCCGAATAGAGCAAGTTCTCGCAAACGGTTCACTGACGAAAGTTGAGAAAAAACTCGTAAATGTTAATTTTGTTGCTGGAGGTGTTTCCCCTGTCTGTACTGTATTCTCTGGGTTGAAATACACTCTTTGGCCATTCTCCAAAAGAACTGCGAAACGCACAACAGTCGGAAAACGTTCATGAATTACAAAAACAAATATCCTACAAAGCGCTTTATTGCAGTTCACGAATCGACCGTATCGTTCAAGACCAGTAACCGCCATGTTGCTTCCTTTGGTGACGTATTTACAAATATATTATATCGATTACACCAAATTGCAATACGCAACATTGACATGACTTTTGAATGTGAATTAGACAACAGTGGCGAATATGGTACGATCCATATGTTGTCGACTTCGATGTGTTGTTAACTTCTATATTCACGCCTCTAAATTGAATGCTAAATGTTCTACCATTGTCATCTGGTGAGCGACGCTCATACATTGGATATCCATCATTTCTAGTTTGTGTTTCCGAAAGAAAAGCACGTGGATAGTGTTTCGTGCATTTATTGTCAGACATACAAACCGAAGTGGGATTGTGGTGTCCGCAAGTTCCATGTACCATATTGGTTTTCATCACTTCTTATAATACTGAATCTTTCTCTGCGTCAAGAATTTCCGCAGAAATGATTTCTTCAATTTGATCTGGTGTAACCACCATCCGCCATCCAATGACGAATGTGTACGTGCGACAAACCTCTCTGTTGTCACTCAACATAGTACATCTAGCATCTAACAGCACCACATATACTTACTGATTACTCCAAGATAAAGTCCATGAAACATCGTAACTGTTGTTTGAAAAGTCGTGCTGTGATATCGTGACGATCGCTTGCTGAATGACTGCGATCCATAATTCCGCACGTATGCCATCGCATTTTGGGAGTACTTCTTGTCTTGCCTTTCTTGGGCTGCCATACGTAGATTGCAAAAAGAACGCCGACCGATATTACGGCGACCTCTTCGTGGCTTCGTATCAAATTTCAATCTGCAATCGACCTCTTTGTGAGAAATACACGTAAAGCTTTCACTGAATAATTTTCAATAATTTTTCTTTTGAATAGGCGGAATTTAAAAGTAAGCGACCGAAATTGAACAATTCAAATAATTTACAAATAAAAATATTGAAAAACAAAACAAACAAAAATTAAAAAAAAAAACATCGTATGGAAAAAAGTATATATAAGAAGATTAAGTATTCATTACACATATCGAGTTTTCATTGTTTTTAATATGCATTCTGCTATTCGGGGCGGAGACAAATCCAACGAATCAATAACCATGAAAATTGGTTCAGCAGATCTCGAGTTATAAGTTGTAGAACAAACCCGTCTTTGTTTTATATACATACATATGTACATACATATATAGATTATCAAAGATAAGAAAAATTTAAAAAGTAGCTTTTAATTGGACATTAACTACAAATATTACCAGGAAAATAGCATAATTTAATAATGTTATCAATTTTGCATGAATTCACAAAAATTCGCAAAATGATATTCATATGAATTGATATAATAGCATGTAAACGTATAAAAATATAAGCCAAAAGGCCAACTTGCGTCTGCAAAAGCAATGTATATTTCTGAGCATAATTTTCATTGAATTCTCAGCTCTGTTCACTCATTTCTGTTAAAATTTCTCCTGCCGAGAAATCCACTAATAGAAAATTCATGGCTCTTGACAGTTTACACGCTTGTCCGTAGTTGAACCTTCTCTATATTATACGTTATCTGGTAAAAGGCATTTGACAGGACTGCCAATCTTGCGGCAAAACATTATGCCATGAGAATTTGTATAGGCGGGATGTATCATTTTTTTTTTTTTTTGTTGCAAAACGTGCAATGATACACACACTAAATTTCTTATGTGTACCCTCCAAGCAGACCCCAATCACCCCAGAAAATTTCATTTAAATCGGGCAAGCCGTTTAGGATGAGTATGCGAACAGGAAGTTTTGCCACTTAATTTTATATATATAGATTAATGTGTTACCAACTCTCAAAAATACTTTTATTATAATAACGGGGTATCTCTGCCTGTGCAGACTCCACATTGCTCATTGCTTACTAGATATAGAATACTACATAGTTTGCCATATATCGTAAGCTAGAAGCTGTCTCTTCAGCAGTTTAACAGCGCAGTTTTCATTTATATGAAAATTTCGAAGAGACAACATATCCCATTTCCACATATGCTGACGGCATTTTAATTTTGATAATATGCAAATTAGAAGAGCGAGTTAAGACGGTTGTGTTATATTATAAAAATAAAGTACATTTTCAAAATAACATTTAATATTTAGTATAATATTGTTAATTTATAGAAATATTATGCAAATTGGGTTGGGAAGTCTTAAATTTAATAAACCTTTACAAGCATAAATCAAAATATCATTTCTCATTTTAAATTTATTATTTTAATTGGTATATAAAAGTTATGCCACAATTATTATATAGTAGTCCAAAAATATAAATTCTTATTTTTCCCAGAAATACATTTATAAAAGAATGATCTTTATCTTTTGTTATTATCTTATTTTTTCCAAAAATACATTTGTAAACAAAAGGATATTTATCCATTATCCATTGGAACATAAAACCACACAAAAGATTTAAGGAGTTCAAGAACTCAAAACGTGCCCTACATCACCCAGAGAACTTAAAACATAGAGAAGGTGCAAATTGAATTCTGTATGATGTTCAGTTGGACGGCTAACAGAGCTTATAAGATTTTGGAACGGAATTCACCATTCTCGCTGCTATTTAGCAGAATTGAGCACGTGCAGTGGCAGAAATATATGTATGTAAAACGACTGAATTCATGCGAGAATGAATAAAGAGAAATGCTTTGAAGAAAAATATGCAAAGTCACACAAAGAATGTAAAGAAGCATTCTCTGAGTCACATATGCGTGATCTTGTATCATATGAACCATTTTTTTCAGAAAAATTGTAAAAATTTTAGTTTTTTACAAAATCGTAAAAAATTAAATTATGAACAATTTTTTTTCAGAAAAATTGTAAAAATTTTAGTTTTTTACAAAATCGTAAAAAATTAGATAAAAAATAATTAATTTTATTTTTTAATTTTTTAATCATTTCAAAAAAGTTATATTTATTTCGTCTATTACAAAGCGAAGATGTGTCAAATGAACTTCTTCATGAAATATGCATATTCGCATTATTTCGTTATCATTTCCATATTTGCACCAATAGAATTTCTATGGCATATACATATGTATGTACATATCTTATTTCTTTGGCACATTTGTCTGTATGTTTACGAAAGCAAATGCGAGCCATATACATACATATGTACATTCATAATAACAAGTGTCGCACGCTTCTTTCGTATCTCCGTTGTCACGGTCAACCAATGGCCGAAACTTGCGTTTTGTCAAAGAGTGAAGTGCTGAACAAATTGAGCACGACAGACTGCAAGCGACATCTGTCAAATACACACGTTCTTATGGACATAGTTATGTAGTTGTGCAGCTGGCTCAATAACTGTGTCCCTAAGAACGTGTGTATTCTAATATATTCGTTTTCAGTCGGTCGCGCTCATTGTGTTCAGTACTTCTATATGTCGAAACACTGACGCGACGGTAAAGCGCCACAACATTGTGTTGTTGGTAGAAAATCCGAGCTGTGCCGAAAGAAACTAACAAACGATCGCCGATTGTTACCGCTTCCCTTGCTGCTCGAACAGCGTCGCCTACAAACCAGCGTAAATATGTATGAAGATGTATGCGCGTGCATACATATCGACGCAGATTTTTGCGAGTCACGGAAAATTATTTTAGTTTATATTGTAAATCAACAACGGCTATGTTGCCACTTTTGTCACTTCTTTCTGTGAAGAATCATCAGAAAGTTGTTCAATTTATGATTTTTAGCTTTAGCCATCGTCGCGAAAAGACGCTTGTAGGCGAAGACATGCTCGGGGAGATGTTACGGCGTCTGTTTTTATGAATGAAGCGAGGTCGCTTGTGGAATTTGCGCCTGCGTTTATGAATGAAATTGTTCTTGCTGTAAAATTTACTACATTTGGGCCTCGCCAATTCGGCTGCCATATTGACTTGTGATGCTTCTGCTATTTAGACAATTGTTGTTTTTGTAGAACAATGCTTCAATGTATTGTTGGTGACATATTCACATGTGTACGCATATGTATGTTTGTATGCTTCTGCCTTATTTGTTCGGCAATGTATACAAATATGTGTACATATAAGAATATATGAATGTATGAACATGCAGCTCAATGCGCGCACATGTAATGTGTATTCATAAGTGATAAAATCATGATTTGAATTTCTGAATGCGCACATGCGTATACATGCAATCATATGGGCAGATAATAAGATTAATATGATAGACGATATATTTATGTATATATGCATTGTTGTGATAAATTCAATTTCTATTACTAAGAAACATAATACAAAAATATTTATTAGTATAGTATACTATGTAAAAATCAAATTAAATTATTAAATATACAAGTCTTAATTGACTGTAAATAGTACTATGCATGCATTCATACAAAATTATACTCATATCATAATTATTACATGCCAATATGTAAATGCCGACGACAAAACGCAAAAGCATACATATTTGCATACATTGTGAAAGCAAAAATTGAAGCATGGAAATATCACAATGCTGTTGTTGGGAGTATCATAAGGAGCATGCATACATACATATGTACATATATTTATGTCTCTTCATATTCTTGAGTATGTGAGAGAGCTGTATTTGTACACATTTTTCGCTGTTAAAAATGGAATATCAAAGAACTTATTTTTCTTCAATATTCCTTGATTGCGCATACATGTTATGGCATCATAAGCCGTACGTACATATATTATTTCTCTTCATATTCTCTGTTTGAGTATGTGGAGAACTGTTAAAAATGTTAGCATTTCACATCGTGAATTCTGAGGTTGTGAGGTGAATACCGTTCCAAAATCCTATAAAATGTTCGCTGTTGAACCTGCACCTTCTCTATGTTTTAAGTTCTCTGCATCAGCTACCTACCCGACGGCATTTCGCAAATGATAAAATAAATTTTTCAAGAGCTCAAAGCATACGCTACATCATCTCGAACCTACCTACCCTACGCTTTTGCGCAATGATATATCATAATAGCAAATGCCCACATACAGATTTGGCAATGGAAATAACAGTTAGTATTCTATAAATTCTATCCTGTCGAGATGCCCTGTAATAAGTGTATCCGAACGTTCCATTGTTTTGTCACCTCATGTAAAAAGCACGTGGATCCGTACGTTCCATTGTTTTGTCATCTCATGTAAAAAGCACGTGTATCCGAACGTTGCATTGTTTTGTACGTACATTTAGAGACTTTTTGCTGCGCTCCTACTTTAACATCCTTGTTTTTGTCATCTTATGTTAAAAAAAAGAAACATTTAATTGGAGAAATAAGAAAGAAATAAGTGTATCCGAACGTTCCATTGTTTTGTCATCTCATGTAAAAAGCACGTGTATCCGAACGTTGCATTGTTTTGTACGTACATTTAGAGACTTTTTGCTGCGCTCCTACTTTAACATCCTTGATTTTGTCATCTCATGTTAAAAAAGAAACATTTAATTGGAGAAATATTGAAATACTGCTAAAAGTGATTTTCTTCTCGCTGCTTACAATGCCGAGGAAAAGAAAACGACCTGACATAGGTCGTCGAAGTCGTGTAAATGTGCAACGAGCTACTTTACGCTCCAACCGCACTAATGACCAGCGAGATGCTGATAATGATAACAGTCGTACAAGTATGGGAGAATTACGTTCAAGAGTAAATAACTATCAAGTGGATAGGGGGAGAATGGAACGAGTTCGTGCACATCGATCACAACAGCAGCGAGCTCGGGATAACGAATTTAATCGATTCCGCAAACGCAATGCTCCTGTAAACCTCGAACGAGGAGCATTTTCCTACGATCCGGAATTTGATTCTAGTGCCGACAAATCTGTGACGATTGAAGAAATGTCAATCATTTGTCAACATTGTAAAGCATTAAAGTACAGTAGTGAACCTGCAGGATTATGTTGTGCTGGTGGCAATGTACAATTGCCTTAATTGGTTCCACCACCTGAACCTTTACACTCATTAGTTAATGGGATGGAAAATGAGTCTAAACACTTCTTGGCTAACATCCAAAAATATAATAATTGCTTCCAAATGACATCGTTTGGTGCAACGCATATAGTCAAGGCCGTAGCCAGGATTTCATTTGGGAGGGGGATTAACTAAAAAAAAACATTTCAAATTCAAATTACATATGTACATATCTTTATTCAGGCTTTACGGTGATTATTTACATATAATACATGCATACTTATACATCTTAAAAAATATATTAAAAAATCATAAAATAAAAAAACTAAAAATATTTCATTTATTATGTACATACATATGTTAATCTACACCTGTAAATTGTTAAAAACACATATTATATGTACTATATATGTATTTATAAAATTAAATTTAATCGGCGAGTTTTTTTCGCAGCAAATATGTCAATAACTTCTTTTGTTGGCACATTTATACGGCGATGAACCGACATCAATGCCAAACCATTTAATCTTTCCGTGCTTGTTGAGTTTCTGAGGTACGTCTTTAACCTCTTTATAGTTGAAAAAGATCGCTCGGAAGAGCATGTAGTAACTGGAAAAGTTACCAAAATTTTTAAAAGAAAATGCACATTTGGAAATAAATCTTTATTGCAGGCTTCGAGTGATTCTATTGCTGAATTAGGCATGCTTATTTCGTGTTCGTTGCGCCATTTCGTTTGCCAAAGCTGCATTTCAGACTTAATGTAATTGTCGTTTAAAAAATTTTCATAAAATGAAAAGGTTTTTTCGTGAAATACTGTGCCAGCCTTTACACACTCTTTTGGAAACAATTTGTAAAGTTGTGCCACTGTTACATTATGCTTTTCAAATCTTAGTTTTAATTGGTTAATGAAATCACCTAAAAGTGGAAGTAAAATGGTTATTCGGTAGTATTTTTTGGATCTTTTTCAACTATGCTTGCGCGGTTTTGCTGTCGCCCAGTTATTCGAGGCAACGCTATTGTTTCACCCAGAAACTCAAGCAAGTTCTCAGCATCTTTAAAAATATCTAAGAACTCTGTTTCTGAGTTTGTACGCATATTTTTAAAATTGTTTAAAGAGTTAAGTCGCATGAAGTTATTTGAATAGTTTTGCATAATGGTAAGGTATATTCAAATATACAATTTAGGCAGCACAAGCTTATCACGAACTCGCTAGTTGATATTGATCTTATATCTAAAAGAAGATGCTTTTGATGAAGTATCGCAATCGCTACTACCACTTAATTCTTCAAATGCACCAACAATCGCTTTAAAAATCTCTTTAAACCTCAGCAGCCCATCATGGTTTTCAACCCATCGGGTTTCGCACATTGCAGTTAATCATTTCTCCATTTTGTTTCTGGCATATTTTGTTTAATATTTTCTGTTAAACAATGGCGGAGGATTTGAAAAATAGCCCTATTGATTTTATAATGCCAATTGCATTTCTGATGGGTTGAATTTGGCATGAGTGACATTATTAGCATTATTAATAGCCGTCACCAGTTGTTTTTGAATTATTTCACCACAAACAGAAATCAATTTATTTTGTATAGTTGGACTATAATATGTAGCATTTAACAATGGGAACCAGTTTTTTCCTATTTTTGGCAATATTAGCGGATCGCGCGATGTCTAGTTGACTCCTTATGTCTATTTGTTTTCTTTCATATACGCTTATAAAATTATCAGCAAATAATGTGCAGTCTTGATGATACTTGCTTTGCTCATGTCGCTTAAAATCCGCGATCGCGTCTTTCCACTTGTTAAATGGTTTCACAACCAATAAGCTCAGTTTTTGGTGTGCACCCTTCCCAGCACAACGCAAATCTTGCACAAAGCACCTTCAGGCTTTTTAAGGTATAGACCAGCCAGGAGAATTGATCGAACCATTTGTGCTGAAATTTCAAATGTCTTTTGTCGTCTGTGATTGGGAATTTGTAAGATTTCTCTGGTACCCAGGGTTTTTTCAATAACGCATATTTTAGTTCATCATCAATTTTTTGTTTTGAATTAGCATAAGATCCTAAATCCAATTTGTCAAGCGGGTGAAACGTAGTTTCGTCTCCAGAAGAACTGGTAGTGGCGGCGACAGGAATAATAGGAGTTGAGCTATCAGTAGACAATGATGAACACTGATCTGGTTCTGGTTCCTTAGCACTATCATCAATTTTTTGTTTTTTTTCCAAGTATTTGAAAAGTGTGTTGTTGCTTGAACGCTTCGACATCACAAAACTATTAAAAAAAAAATTTAGTATGCCTACCAATACAACACAACTTCTTTCTAACAACATAACATTGCACTTAACTTACCTAATCAATGAAATAAACTAAAACTTTTTATTTATTCAAGCAAACTTAACAATATTATTAACCAAATTAACTATAACGAACTTGCCACTGTTAAACGCATTTCAAAAGTGACAAAATTGATTAAATATGTGATCATATGCGCGAAATAAGAACCGTTATTAACATTTACAAAGAAGGAAATGGCAAAACAAACTTGCATGCTTAGTCGTCTTTCAAACACGGCAACTTTTGTTGCGGCAATTCGTAGTTTGTGGGAGAGAGAGCGACGAGGAAAGGGGAAGGGCACCGAGTTGCTTGTGCTCGGGCAATTCGCTTTGTGTTCTCATTCTTCTTAGTATTTTAGTATTCTTGCTTCACAGCCTACAAAAACAAATACATGGGATGGAGTTGCTGTGTGTGAACGCGATGGGCACTTCCAAAAGAGGAATTGCCGAAAATGAGCAACAAAGTTGCCGTGTCTGAACTACGACTTACCAAAGTTACAAGCGAAGATGAAATAAAACAAAATATGCGTCCCCATTAGAGCGTTCAATTTGTCTAGTAACAAAAAACAAGCAAAAAAAGTACAGTACATTAAAATTTCATAAAAACAAAAACGATAAAGCAAGCGTGCCACAAAATATATGCGTACCTATCTATAAAGATTGTCGTAGTAAAGCATATATGTACATACATATGTAGATACAAATTATAATTGAGACTAACTTTTTACATGATTTCTATGCTTCTAAAAATATGTATATTATAAAAAAAAATTTAATCGCATTAATTTCGGAGGGGGGATTGATCCCTGCCATCCTCCCCCCCCCCCCTAGATACGGCCTGGCATATAGTACAAGACGGGTTCATGCCTACTTTCAAGGTAGTATACCATAATTGTTTTAGTGAAATTCTAATTTCTATTTGTATCACAATTAATTTAACCAGTTCTTAAACAGTTACAGATATAAGGACAAATTTATCACCTACTGGGGGCAATGCTACCAGTGCCAGATTCAGATCATAAATTTTTGCAAATTTATTTTATGGGCAATCAAGATGTGGAAGTTGAAACACGTTGTGGTCATAATCCAACCGTCAAGCGAATCATTGTCCAACAACTGCAAACATTTCTTCACGAGAATAATGACTTAGTGAAGATGTTCAAAATGGCACTGGATCGGATGCCATCAGACAGCCATAATATTGTAATAAGAGCCGACAAAACACCTGCTGGAGAGCATGCAAGGAGGTTTAATTCACCGACAATAGATGAAGTGGCTATTGTCGTTGTTGGAGAGAATTTGCAATCAAGAGATATTGTACTTCATCGCCGGAACAATGAATTGAAATGTGTATATGAAACGCATAGAGCTTATGATGCTTTACAATACCCATTAATTTTCTGGCAGGGAGAAGATGGGTACCATTTTAATATCAAAATGGTTAATCCAACAACAGGTAATTAGATTATACAAAATAAAATATTTTATATGTTCAATATATAAATGTATTTTTTTATCATATGTACTTCCAGGTGCTGATACACACAAAAAAGTCAGTGCCATGAATTATTATGCATACAGACTCATGATCCGTGAAGGTGAAGTAAATCACATTTTGATGTGTCAACGGCTCTTTCATCAGTATGCAGTGGACATGTACGTCAAAATTGAGACTGAAAGATTGACATTCATCCGTCTTAATCAACAGCAGCTTCGATCTGAAGAGTACATTCATCTTCGCGATGCAATAAATGCTGACGGCAATGTAAATAATGTAGGAAGAATGACAATTTTACCGGCCACTTACATCGGAAGCCCGCGCCACATGCACGAGTACGCTCAAGATGCGATGTCTTATGTTCGAAAGTATGGCCGTCCAGACCTATTTATTACATTCACCTGTAACCCACAATGGATTGAAATAAAAAAAGAACTGCTACACAACCAAACACCACTTGATAGGCATGACATCACAGCCAGAGTTTACAAGCAAAAATTAAAATCTTTAATGAATTTCATTACAAAGCATCGTGTCTATGGCCAAGTACGTTGTTGGATGTACTCTGTTGAGTGGCAAAAGCGTGGTTTGCCACATGCTCATATATTAGTCTGGTTGGTTGACAAAATAAGGCCAGAAGAAATTGATTCGATTATTTCAGCCGAAATTCCTGATGAAACGGTTGACTCAAAATTGCATACGATAGTAACTAAACACATGATACATGGACCTTGCGGAGTTTTCAACAACAGCTCACCCTGTATGATCGACGGCAAGTGCTCCAAACGGTACCCGAAAAACTTGTTTGCTGAAACCATCTCGGGAATCGATGGTTACCCATTGTATCGTCGGCAATCAGTTGAAGACGGTGGACGATCTGTAGATGTCAAGATAAAAGGACAAGATTTTCATGTAGACAATCGTTGGATTGTGCCGTTCTCGCCCATATTGTCCAAAACTTTTGAAGCTCACATCAACGTGTAACTCTGTGAAATCCATAAAGTACATATGTAAATATGTTAACAAAGGTAGCGACATGGCCATGTTCGTAGTAACAAACGCAAATGATGAAGTGTCTCACTATCAGATGGGTCGCTATGTAAGCAGCAATGAGGCTATTTGGCGGATATTTTCGTTTGCAATTCATGAAAGACATCCCACTGTATTTTATTTGGCAGTTCATTTAGAAAATGGACAACGAGTGTATTTCAACCCAAACAACGTTGTGGATAGAGCGGCACGTCCACTTGTGACCACATTGACAGGTTTCTTCTCAATTTGTGCAACTGATCAATTCGCTCGCACTTTGCTGTATGCTGATATGCCGCGCTACTACACATGGAACGCATCATCAAAGTCTTTTCAGCGTCGTAAACAAGGAACACAACTTGAAGGATATGAAAATGTATTTGCCACAGATGCCATAGGCCGTATATATACAGTACGTCCTAATAACGATGAATGTTATATCTTAGATTGTTTTTGGTGAATGTTCCTGGTCCGACATCTTTTCAACAATTGCGAACAGTTGATGGACATCTGTGTGCGACTTACCGTGAGGCGTGTCAATTATTACGGTTGCTTGAAAACGATTCGCATTGGGATGATACGCTCAAGGATTCCGTGATTTCCCCTCAAATCCGAATGATTTGTGGATGAAATATAGGGATGACATGTCTGAGGATGTGTTGCATCGCGTGCGTTGTGAAACTTTGAATCCTACATTGGAAATTACGGCAGAGATTTACAATGACACATTGACCATAATAGAAGATAGGTGTTTGTTGATGGAAAATAAAGTATTGTCGTGTTTGGGCCTGTCAGCACCCAATCGTGCTATGCAAGATGCATTAAACCATGAGTTGCAAAGAGAACTCCAGTACGATACTCAAGCTATGACCGAAGCAGTTCGCACAACTGTTCCGCAATTGAACGATGAACAAAGGATTGCGTACGATCGTTTAACACAAGCTGTAAACAGTGGATCTGGGGGATTTACTTTCTTGATTCTCCTGGGGGTACTGGGAAAACGTTCCTAATTTCATTGCTATTAGCAAAGATCCGATCGCAAAATGAGGTAGCCTTAGCGTTGGCTTCATCTGGAATAGCAGCAACTTTATTAGAAGACGGACGAACTGCACATTCAGCCTTAAAAGTACCATTAAACATGCATATCAACGAAACGCCAGTTTGCAACATTACCAAAAATAGCGCTATGGCGAAGACTATCCAAGTATGCAAATTGATAATTTGGGACGAATGCACAATGGCCCACAAGAGGTCGCTGGAGGCACTAGATAGGACGTTAAAAGATTTACGTGATAACCAAAACATTTTTAGTGGAGCTATGATACTGTTGTCAGGTGATTTTCGTCAGACTCTTCCAGTAATTCCTCGATCGACTGTTGCTGACGAAATAAACGCATGTCTAAAATCATCAAATTTGTGGCGGCACGTAAAGACACTACAATTAACTACTAACATGCGAGTGTTTTTGCAACAAGATCAAACTGTGACTGTGTTTTCGAAGCAGTTGCTGAATATTGGCAATGGTAAGGTCGCAGTTGACAGCTCGACCGGTTTAATGACTTTTCCCACAGATTTCTGTCACTTCACAGAATCGAAAAAGCAGCTTATTCAGCGTGTTTTTCCGGACATTAAACAACAATATAATAACCACGATTGGCTAAGTGAACGAGCAATATTGGCAGCAAAAAACAAAGACGTCGATGATCTCAATGCTACCATTCAGAATTTCCTTCCAGGAGAGTTGCTTACGTACAAATCAGTTGACACGGCCACAAACCAGGATGACGTAGTCAACTATCCTACAGAATTTTTAAATTAATTGGACTTGCCTGGACTACCACCATATAATTTGAAATTAAAAGTAGGGTCAGTTGTCATCATGCTGCGTAATATTAATCAACCTCGACTTTGCAATGGAACGAGATTGGTTGTGAAGAAACTCATGAGTAACATCATCGAAGCTAAAATAATCAAAGGAAAATAGAAAGGAGAGGATGTCTTAATCCCACGAATACCAATGATTCCAACGGATTTGCCATTTGATTTTAAGAGGTTGCAATTTCCCGTGCGTCTGGCGTTTGCGATGACCATAAATAAATCGCAAGGCCAATCGTTGCAAGTTTGCGGAATAAACTAGAGTTTCCCTGTTTCGCACATGGACAATTATACGTTGCGTGTTCGCGTGTCGGAAAACCAACATCCTTATTTATTTACGCACCGCAAAAAAAAAACTAAAAATATTGCCTACCAGAAAGCACTATATTAATTAACTGTATATGATCATAACTGCGTTGTATTTAATTTAAGCAAAGATTGGTTTATCATGTTCACAGTCCAGAAACGAGCACATCCAAGAAAATTTTAAATTTTTGTATATGAAGTGTATAAATATTTCCATCAACTTGGCTCCATCTACTTGGGAACCACTTGGCTCGCAAGGACATGATAATATGGTGGAAGTATTAGGCGACTCGGACAAAACTGATTCGATCAGAACATTATCAATGTTGAGCTGCTGGCTGTCTTCAATAACATCAATATCTACCAGAACATTCTTGATGTTGGGCTTTTGGCTGTCTTTAATAACTTGAATGTCCTGTATGTCTTCGGCCGATAAATTTAATTCACAGAATGTCTCCTCAGATGATGAAGATGGCATTGTAGAAACGTGTTTTGGTTTAGATAGCAGCTTTTGCTTTAATATATTGTTTTGTACTTTTGCCCTGTTCACGCGTATTATTCGTTCTACATTCTAACCACACTTGGTACAAAATTTGAAGGTAACAGCGATTATGTTGTAGCATTCGTCGCATCTTAATAATAATTTAATACAATCTGGACAGTTATTATTTTTTTCTGCCGTTCCATCCACTTTTTACAAAACGGAAAATGCATTTTAAGGAGTTGAGGGATATATAGCCTCATTATAACTATATTATATTTGTTTGAATTCTTTATTTTCTCGATGACAGATGTAGTTCTCCTTCTTTTCCTAACCATGGCCATCGTCAAAAAAAAACGACAGATGTAGTTTGATAGTTATAGTGTAAATATTTGTCAGTATTCACTCAAAAAAATTTGTCTATGGTAAAATGTCACTTGAAATGTTAACGTCTCTTTGCTGTGCATCTATACTATAATTCTTTAATATTCCTAAAAATCTAAAAGCAGCAAATTTCAATAAAATTAAAAAAGTATTGTGTCGTGTGTTTGTGACTTACTAAATATGCCTCCAATAATAAGGCGGTGCGAAGTTCGCCGGGTCAGCTAGTTTTGCAAATAAATAGAAACAGTAATACTAACACGAAATAACATTTTTTAGCAATTTCAACTGAACATTTACCTAAAAACCTTAATTCAAATGCCTTATTCAAATCAGTTTACCCTGAGGAAAATTTAATTCGTTTGAGAAATATTTTAATACACAATATATAAAAAATGGTTCATAATAACACAAATCAAAATACACGCTAAACGCTCAAAACAGGTTGTTAAATTCATTTCACAAAGTGACAGTTTAATAATATACTGAAATTTTTCAGAAAAAAAATTGAAATATTTTTTTTTGATCAGTCAGTGATATCTGTGTCAAATTTCACATCAAAAACTTTCAAATTTGACCTTGAATAAATTTGACAGAAGTGATTTTTTTGAAAAATTTCAGAGAAACTTTTTGTAGAACGTTCAATTTCCTACAAAAATAATTCGGTGCCACAGCACACAATTGGTTTCGCAAAGAAAAAATTAATTGCAAAAAATACGAAAACCCCATGTTATTTAAATGGGAAATAAATCGTCGTTGCGGCACGGGTTATTATCAATATTAAGAGCTCATATGGGTTTCATAATTTTTTTTAAGGCATTTACTAAAAATTTTGAGAGCGCTGCAGACTCATAAATAAATTTGGGAAATAACGGACACCCTAATGTTCAGGCATCCACCTCGAGGTTCCCGCATCTGACATAGAAACATTTCATGAAGGTTATGAAGAATGGGCGTCTTTCGGGGACATGTTTACAGCCGTTTACATCAACCATCCGCAACTATCTAAAGCACAAAAATTGTATCACCTCAGATACAAAACCAAAGGTCAATCAGACTTAATAGTAACACAATTCGCTCTTAATGACGATAATTTCAATTTGGCGTGGGAAGCTTTAAAAGCAAGATACGAAAATTAAAGAATACTGGTCGATAAACAAATAACGACACTAATGAACTTGCCAAAAATTAAGAAAGAAACAAATTCATGAAACTAGAATCCACAGTTTCAAATTGTTTGTTGGTCCTATCGACACTAAATATCACCACAGACAGCTGGGACCCAATTCTGGTAAATATATGCATTGCCGCATTACCAGAAAAATCGTTACTTTTATGGGAGCAATCGCTCTCATCACGAAAAAATTGCTCAACGTGGCAGATTGAAAAGATTTTCTCACCACCCAATAAGAAATTGCGGAAAGGTTAGAAGAAAAAATAATTAAAACTAAGAACAAACACGTCCAAAATGGGAGCTTAAATAGACCCCAAGTTAGTAACAAAAACAATTCAAACAAAAACTTTTACAAAACGCAATCATTTGCGCACTATGTAAAAGAAGGCACGAAGGTTAACGAACGAAATAATTTTGTCAGATCAAAAAGACTTTGCACAAATTGCCTGTAACATGCGCACATATATAACAAGTAAGGAAGGGCTAAGTTCGGATGTCACCGAACATGTTATACTCTCGCACGATAAGTGATAATCGAGATTTCATTATCCGTCATTTACATATTTTTCAAATACCGTATTTTCGTAAAGTTTTATTCCGCTATCATCATTGGTTCCTAAGGTATATATTATACAGAGAAGGCATCAGATGGAATTCAAAATATTTTGTACGTGTCATCAGGGTGTTAAGAAAATATTACATACCGAATTTCATTGAAATCGGTCTAGTAGTTCCCGAGATATGGGTTTTGGTCCATAAGTGGGCGACGCCACGCCCATTTTCAATTTAAAAAAAAGCCTGTTTGTAGCTTCCTTCTGCCATTTCTTCCGTAAAATTTAGTGTTTCTGACGTTTTTTGTTAGTCGGTTAACGCACTTTTAGTGATTTTCAACATAACCTTTGTATGGGAGGTGGGCGAGGTTATTATCGGATTTCTTCCATTTTTGAACTGTATATGGAAATGCCTGAAGGAAACGACTCTATAGAATTTGGTTGACATAGCTATAGTAGTTTCCGAGATATGTACAAAAAACTTAGTAGGGGGCGGGACCGCGCCCACTTTTCCAAAAAAATTACGTCCAAACAAGCCCCTCCCTAATGCGATCCTTTGTGCCAAATTTCACTTTAATATCTTTATTTATGGCTTAGTTATGACACTTTATAGGTTTTCGGTTTCCGCCATTTTGTGGGCGTGGCAGTGGGCCGATTTAGCCCATCTTCGAACTTAACCTTCTTATGGAGCCAAGAAATACGTGTACCAAGTTTCATCATGATATCTCAATATTTACTCAAGACGGACGGACGGACGGACAAACAGACATCCGGATTTCAACTCTACTCGTCACCCTGATCACTTTGGTATATATAACCCTATATCTGACTCTTTTAGTTTTAGGACTTACAAACAACCGTTATGTGAACAAAACTATAATACTCTCCTTAGCAACTTTGTTGCGAGAGTATAAAAATTGCAAAAGCATATTCAATTGCATCTATTGTCACAAAGACATCATTCAATGCTTCATTAAAGCACACATATATCCCATCTCATCCCAAAGAAGCGCTTATACAAAAAGAATCACGGGTTCAACTTCAAAAGCAAATAAAGAAAACCAAAATAATTAAAATTGCCAAGAAACGCCATGCTGCACAAAAGCACAAAAATTTCGATTGCTACACAGAGAAACTCAAAGTAGATCAATTTCAGAACCAATTACCACCATAACTACTCAAATTGAGAAAACCTCGAACGAATGCCTCAATTCACAATAGAAGCAATTTCGAGAGATAAGAAAACCCCCTCCCCTATCAAATAAACCTATAAAGAATCAGTATTGTGAAGCCTCTTCTAGAGCCACAACTACTCGATCAAATATTGGTCGGTACGTCGTACGACTACCACTAGAGCCACAATTTTCCAATACCCCACATATTCCAGCTAACAATATTAAAAACTCAAACACATACAACTTTTCGGCCTAGCAGAATGGCTTTCGCCAATAGAGCGGTAGCGGGCTACTAAACGCCAAATTAGTGCATACGTACTGAAACATAAAATATAACATACAGTTGTATCAAAAAGTCGAAAAATCGACATTTTTATTAATTTTCAAAAATAAATAATATCTCAAAAGGAAGTTAAGGGATCACCTTACTCCCAATGCGATAAAGTGTGGCACCAACTCTTACAAAAAGCAAGGGTCGCTCTTATCGCACCTATCCAAGCGCTCCTAATTTGGGTGAGTTAGGGAAATCAGCTCTACAAAGCATCAACTTAATTATGAAGAATTTTCTACTCAATGAATCGAAGCCGTTCTCCATTCACGACCATTCTCTCCAAGATCCCTCTAGAAAAGGCAAATAATAAACAACTGGTATACCATACTGATGAAATAAGAAATTTAAAGGACCGCTAATGAAATGAATAAAAGCAAACAACACATACACATGTTTACTATAATAATAAGTCGGATAAACCCGCAAAATATAGGTCCTAGTCATACGCACCTAAAAGTAAATAAATAACAAATACTATGTTTAAAACCAAAGGCATTTTCATGATTTACAGCATGTATTCTGCGCCCTCGACAACTCTACTAGCAGTGCGCCGAAATACATGCAATATTAGGCAAAATATTTGCTCTGGGGGCCCAGGATGTTTAAATGAGTTAAGCATCCACCCACTCCACCCGGAAAAACTGGCGCACCCTAATAAGAAAGCTTAGTTCACCACAGTTGAGAACACCACATACACCAACAAACTCATCAAAAAGGATGGAAAATGGGAAACATTCAACATTCATTTTATCACTTTTCGTTCTGCGACTCATCCCGCGCGTTTGTAACAACATCGTTTGGACAGCTGATTCTGTTGTTACACCGCTTCGCACATCTGTTTATTGGCATGTGTATGTTTTTATTATACTCGATCTGCTGGAGGAGAATCGGGATTTTGGCAAAATTTAAAATGATATACTGATGCATTTTTTCTTTGAACATTCGCCATACACACATTCGCGGGCACACTGCGCCCCTCGTCATCACCCGGTCCGCTTTGCTACCGCATCGATACTTTAATTGGATCGCCGTTAATCTTGTCATCGATTTTATATACATACGAGTGGAGTTATTTTTTCCTTCTGATTATTCCCTGTGAACCACGAATAATTTCGTTTGAAAATTAAATGTGTCTTAAACTTGATTCTCATGTGCATTTTTTTGTTTATCAGAGGTACTTAGTGCGACAGTAGGTGAATTATTAAAACAAACCATGCTGTTCATATTGTAATCTGCCAAATATATCAGTAAATCAAATCTTTTTTCTTCTTCTTAATTGGCGCAGACACCGCTTACGCGATTATAGCCGAGTTAACAACAGCGCGCCAGTCGTTTCTTCTTTTCAATTGGATATTCCAAGCGAAGCCAGGTCCTTCTCCACTTGGTCCTTCCAACGGGGTGGAGGTCTTCCTTTTCCTCTGCTTCCCCTGGCGGGTACTGCATCGAATACTTTCAGAGCTGAAGTGTTTTCGTCCGTTCGGACAACATGACCTAGCCAGCGTAGCCGCTGTCTTGCCCTCGTCACTGCCAGACCCATACGCCAGCAGCTGTACACTCTTATAAAAGATTGTACCTGCTCGATTAAGTTCCGCAGCTCGAATCATTTTCTCCAGAAGCAGATTGAGGAAGTCGCACGATAGGGAGTCGCCTTGCCTGAAACCTCGTTTGGTATCGAACGGCTCGGAGAGGTCCTTTCCGATCCTGACGGAGCTTTTCGTGTTGCTCAACGTCAGTTTATACAGCCGTATTAGTTTTGCGGGGATACCAAATTCAGACATCGCGGCATAGAAACAGCTCTTTTCGTGCTGTCGAAAGCAGCTTTGAAAACGACGAAGAGGTGGTGTGTGTCGATTCTTCTTTCACGGGTCTCTTCCAAGATTTGGCGAACGGTGAATATCTGGTCGGTTGTAAATTTGCAAGGCCTAAAGCCACACTGATAAGGTCCAATCAGTTTATTGACGGTGGGCTTTAATTTTCACACAATATATCCCACGGTAGTTGGCGCAGATTGTGGGGTCTCCCTTTTTGTGGATTGGGCATAGCACACTTAAATTCCAATCGTTGGGCATGTTTTCGTCCGACCATATTTTGCAAAGACGCTGATGCATGCTCCTTATCAGTTCTTCGCCGCCATATTTGAGTAGCCTTCTCCTGGCGTTGTGCGTTCACTGCCATTCAGCAGGCTGGAGAAGTGTTCCCTCCATAATTTAAGTATGCTCTGGGCATCGGTCACTAGTTCACCTTTGGGGGTTCTACAAGAGTATGCTCCGGTCTTGAAACCTTCTGTAAGCCGCCGCATTTTTTCGTAGAATTTTCGAGCATTACCCCTGTCGGCCAGCTTATCAAGCTCTTCGTACTCACGCATTTCAGCCTCTTTCTTTTTCTGTCTGCAAATGCGTCTCGCTTCCCTCTGCAACTCTCGGTATCTATCACATCCCGCACGTGTTGTGGTCGATCGTAACGTTGCGAGGTAGGCAGTCTGTTTTCTCTCCGCTGCGACATGGCACTCCTCGTCGTACCAGCTGTTCTCTTGCACTTTCCGAAAACCAATGGTTTCGGTTGCAGCTGTACGTAAGGAGTTTGAAATGCCGTCCCACAGTTCCCTTATTACGAGTTGTTGAGGAGTGCTCTCGGAGAGCAGGAGTGCAAGCCGAGTAGCAAATCGTTCGGCTGTCTGTTGTGATTGCAACTTCTCGACATCGAACCTTCCTTGAGTTTGTTCACGTGCGTTTTTTGCTGCACAGAGGCGGGTGCGAATCTTGGCTGCAACAGGATAGTGGTCCGAGTCGATGTTAGGACCTCGGAGCGTACGCCCGTCTAGAACACAGGAGACGTGTCTTCTGTCTATCACAACATGATCGATCTGGTTGGTGGCTTTTCGATCCGGACACAGCCAGGAAGCTTGATGTATCTGAGCCGCAGGCCTCAGTAGTAGCGCTTTAACTTAGTTAATTTATTATTTATAATTAGTTCTCTTGTAAGTAAATAAAAATAAAAATAAATACATACTGTGCTGTCCAGAATTTATAATCAATATTATCCAGAATTCGCTTCACGCAACACAAAACACCAGTTGCATTTTCGAGAAAAATGGACAATATCGAGAATAAGGACGTGCATACTGAACGAAGTCTAGGTTCCGACTACTTGTGCGGATATATATAGCGGGCTGAAGGTCAATCATTTAATCGGCTTATTGTAGTACGGTTACTTAGGTACTAAAAAATCAATTTTGAGTAACGTCGCTGTAGTTTGTAAATTCACTTCTGTCCGGTTTTTAAAGGAAAATGCTCCTATGCGGTTGGTGATATGTTAATTATTTCAGACATTTTTCGCTGTTTTGGTTCCGAGTGCAGCGTACTTTTGAAGGAGCATTCTGCATTATCAACTTGATTGAATAATACCTCTTTAAGTACTCTCTCATCGTGACAGCGAAGATTCGACGTGTTACGTGATGGTTTTAAATTTTTGCAGCAGAGTTGCATGTGGCAGAAGCATCTGAATTTTTTATAAAGAAGCTCCAGACCTTTATTTTTAATTTTGGAGGCAGCATTTTGATAATGTGAAATATTAGAGTGGGCGACAAAAGTCTACGCACGATGACCATTTTGGCTATCTGACATGTCCAAAAGCGTTCTGAAAAAAATAATGATGCAAATTTGTTTTAAATCTGTTTTTATCATTACGTAGCAAAAATTATTTTATTCCATTAAAAACTTAACGAATGATTCACATAAAACGAAAAAAAAATCAATGACAAAAGTCTACATACGGCGCGCATTCTACGCTTCTTTTTTGTTGTGTGTTACGGCACAATAACGGCAGAGTATCGCTAGTTACATTTTGCTGTTTTGTTTGGTAATAGACATACTTGGATATCATTTATTTGTATTTTGGTTGTTTCTAGAAGTTCGTGGTTGCGACAATGGCTTCCCGTAAAGAAATATCAATTGATTTTCAAAACTTAGTAATAAAGTATAGAAATGAAAAGAAATCGTTTGGTGAAATATAAAGTTTATTAAATTTAACAAAATCAACAGTTCAAACAATATTCAATAACTACAAAAATATGAATAGTCTTGAAAATAAACCGCGCAGGGGTCGTCCAAAGAAGCTGAGTCGCAGAGATGTGTCGTTCATTTTGAAAGAAGTGGGTCAAAATCCGAAAGTGACAGCCACTTAGGTGGCTGCTGAGGTAGCAACTAGGTCGAATACAAGTGTGCATCCACGAACAGTTCAAAGGACCTTGACTAATAATGGGTTTCATAGCAGAACTCCGCGTAAAAACCGTATATAAGTGAAAAAAATCGCAAACTTCGTTTGTAATTCGCGCAAAAGTATTTAGACAAGGGAATCGATTTCTAGAAACAAGTATTATTTACAGATAAGTCAATATACAATTTATTTGGAAGTGACGGTAGAGCCAAAATTTGGAGAAAACCAAAGACCGTAATGAACTCGAAACACCTAGTTTCTACGGTGAAGCATGGCGGTGGGAGTGTAATGGTTTGGGGCGCTGTCGCTGCATCTGGAGTTAGAAATTTGGTGTTTGTGGCGGGTAACATGGATCGCTTTCTATTTAAATCTATTTTGGAACAAAACTTAAAAGCATCGGTTGATAAACTATGTCTTGGTGAGAGTTGGATTTTCCAACAGGATAGCGATCCAAAACATACCGCCCACATCGTGAAGGACTGGCTGCTTTACTACCCTCCATGACAACTGAATTCACCTCCTCAAAGCAAAGACTTAAATATAATTGAACACCTTTGGGAGCTTTTGGAGCGGAAGATAGGGAAACATGACATTACTAGTGCCCTAGTACTAAAAGAGAAGCTGCAACAGGAATGGCAACAAATAACGGCCCTTGAAATCGAAAATTTAGTCGCTTCAATGCCCGACGTTTGCAAGCAGTTATAGATGCTAATGGAGGGTCAACAAAATATTAAACGACGATTTATTTTAACTTTTAGTGCCTTACCAAAGTATTTCCTTTTGATTTTCAAATCGTACGTAGATTTTTGTAGTTGCATTTTTTTCGTTCTAAGTTTAATAACTTGTTAAGTTTTTATTAATGCAAGTTAATTTTTGTAATGTATTAATAAAATCACATTTAAAACAAAATTGCATCTTTACTTTTTTCATATTGCTTCTGGACATGTCAGATAGCCGAAATGGTCGCCGTACGTAGACTTTTGTCGTATGTACATATGTAAACGTCTAACGTAATTATTTACATATAGTATTATATATTCACGAAACCTGTAATAAAGTTGTGTCTCGAAACAGAACTTACATGAAACGCTCACAAACTACTTCTAAAACCCGTTGCAAGAAATATACTGTCACACAAAATGTATTTTCGATTTTTTGTAAAACTTAATTCGCATTAATTCATGATTGCACATTCCACCAACAAATTCTCCGTATTTTACAACAAAACACATGACAGTTTGCTAAAGCGTTTCAAAGCAGAGGTTTTCGCATTTGATAATTCGGGTGGTGGAGCAGGGTGTGGCTCGTTCCGTAGTTGTGGTTGGCCGTGGGGAAATGGACGGCGCAAATGATTTCACACAACACAATCAATAAAAAAAACAAAATGTTTCTTATAACACATATAATTTTATTATAAAAATTTGGAATCACACTTACCACGTCTGGATCGGATGAGATTTCGCAAAAGAAGAACAAACGCAACTTTTTACCAATCAATATTGGTTGTTTTCGAATTAAAACTTCAAAGAAGCGATTGCTCTCCAGACACAGTCGTGGGAGTGAAAACGGGCGGGGGCGGTGTCAATAAAATGCAGTTAACAATTAATTACTTAAAACTGTCGTGTGACTAGCTCCTGTACTTCCTCTGATATGCGGTGCTTTGTTTCGGCCGGCGACCGCCTCTCCCACATCTTCTTTGCAGATGGGGATGGCCGACGACACGAATCGAGTCTGATTCGGTCCGGGAAATGCCGTTGAGATGAATTGAGTCTCAGTCGGTCATTGCCATGCCGCCAGTCTGCAAAGAAATCACCACATTTCGAAGTCGGCGAGATGACTCGAGTCTAACTCGATCCTATGTAGATGGTAAATGTGAGAGGCGTTGGCAGTCAGTGCACTTTATTGTGTCGATATTTTACGACGCCGGATATTATATATCCCAGCGTCGTATTTTCGGCGATGAGTTGTCCCACTTCAGCTGGTTGTAACCCTGGGAGTATGAGTCGGGAGTAGACTTCCGCTCCCAAAATTACCTCGACTAGAAATGGTTGTCCGCTAGTATTAGGTTCTGGAAGTGTTGAACTGTGTGGTCTTCCAGAAACCTTACCGGCGTCGATGGTAATGGATGACGTTGCATTTGGAGCAATTACGGAGATTTCTGATTGTCCACCATGGTTGTCCCGAAACATAAGATCGCATACTCGGCTGTCTCCACGTGCTTGTGTGCGGAGTCACAATGCATCATGGTACGGACTGTTATTAACCTGCTTGCAGTTCGTACCTTTATTAAGGCGTTCGGTAACTGCGATATTCTTTGTTGCTAAGGTAGTGTTGCTATGCCTTGATTATACGGTGTACATCTGTTTGACGGAGTGTCTCGTCCACACCTTCGCTTCGGATAGGGTGGCCGGCGGGACGAATGGAGTTCCACTCGGTCCGGGCAATGGCGCTGAGACGAATCGAATCTCAGTCGATCGTTGCCATGCCGCTAATCCGAATAGAAGTTACCAGCACGCCGAAGTCGGCGAGACGAATTGAGTCTAACTCAATGATATCCTCGTCTAGTTCTTCGGCGTCTGAACTGATGCCATGAAACATTGTATGGTGTGGGCTGCTGCAACGTTTACAACGTATTACGCTGTCGCATTCATCTTGTGAGTGGTTCCAGGCGAGGCAGTTGCTACAAAGCGACGAATCAATGTTGTCCTCAGCCTAATTTCTGGGGACATCTGACGAAACGTTGGGCAACAGCGAAGAAGATGACTGTCTATGCACAGTTGACAAATTATGGTCGTCATTTTGAATAATTTCCTAAATGAAAAAGAAGATTATTAAGGGTTGAATGATAATATATAAAATAAAATGGAATAAAATTAACATTGGTAGGTTTTTGATAGGCCTACAAATTAGGCGCGTTGAGTTTGGATGTCCACAACCTGACCTTGTTAGTTCAACCCTGGATATATTTTGATGATCCTGCCTAATCTCAATTCATTTCGAGGTAAACTTTCATCACGAACTACCACTAGGTCGTTGACTTGGACGTACTGTTGGAAGTTTTTCCATTTCTTTCGTTTCTGAAGTTCCTTTAAGTATTCGGTCTTCCATCTCTGACAAAAGTGCGGACTAAGGGCCTTTAATTTTTGCCATTAGTTTACTAATAATAGCGGGTTCTCAGTGATTTCTGCTTCTACCATTGCTAGCAGGGGAGCACCGAGCAGGAAGTGGCCTGGTGTTAACGCAGTCAAATCATTGATGTCATCCGTCATAGAACTGATGAGCCGTGGGTTTAGAAAGGCTTCTATTCGAGTTAACAGCGTAGAAAGTTTTTTGAATGTGTACTTCGTAGATCCTGACAGTTTTTTAAATGATTTTTAAAACTTTTCACTCCTGCCTCCCACAAGCCCTCCCATATGAGGAGCACCTGCAGGAATGAAATGCCATTTTAGGTGGGGGAAATTACTGGAGTTGGCTATCGCGTCAGTACATGTCTTAAAGAAGGCTTTGAAATCTTTCTCAATTTTTTTTCTATGCTCCAACAAAGTTAGTGCCCTTGTCCGAATAAATGTGCTTCGGGCAGCTCCGACGTGATACGAATCTTGTGAGAGCACTAATGAATGCGGCCGCAAATAAATTACTTGTGGATAGCCCTTGTTTAAAAGCAAACAAAAACGCATACATATCCCTTTGTTATCAGGCAAGCTCGGCCTGTAAAGTGTTTGATGTCGAATGGACCAGTGAAATCTACTCCGGTTGACTCAAAGGGCCTTGTGAGATTTGTTCGTGGCGCGGGAAGTGATGCCATGAGTTGTGTTTGCGTTTTTATATAAAACGCAGATCTTAAAATTATATATCACTGTGCGAATTAAGTTCTTTTCCTTGAGGATCCAAAATTGCATTCGTAGAAGACGCAAGACTAGTTGATTGCCTCCGTGAAGACAAGTAATATGAATAAATTTTACCTACAATTTCAAGAATTGACACTTGTATGGTAGTATAATTGGGTGCTGCTGATCGAAACTGAGGGCGGAAGCGTTGGTTAAGCGTCCTCCTACTCTTCTGACTCCGTTATCATCAACAAAGGTATTTAATGATAGAATGGAAGATTTGTTATTGATGATTTTGAGTTAAATGAATAAGTCTGTATTTGACAAATTTAACTCCATCAGAAGTGAGCGTTGCAGGCGGTGTAGGGGTTTTGTAATCTGGATGAATTCTGTTGTAGAATCTGAAGACTCGAGAGATTACGCGGAGTTGACAGGCCTCCAGTTTTAAATTTGAGTATGCTCGCAAATTTTTGATATTCGATTCGCAACGAATGTCGATCAAGTCGGACAAGATACGTCGGCTTCCGTAGCCATGCGAGAGCGATGGTGGAGTAAGTCCATAAATATATTCCCTAACATATGCTGTCCAGTTTGGGTTGAAGATATTCAAAGATTTTAGCTAACAAAAGAGCACCAGATAGCTCTAATCTGGGTATTGAGATAGTTTTAACAGGAGCAACCTTTGTTTTTGCATCTGCACGCGAAAATAGATCGCTGCGCCGTATGCCTTTTCTGAGTCATTGCTGCGTCCATGGAACTGTACTTGACAGTTCGGTGTATAACATACCCATCGCGGGATCCTGATAGTGTTTATATGTGGGTAGTTGTGGGTGTGGGGTTGTTGTGTAGTAGTAGGTAAAAATGTCTTCCACTGCTTGAGAGGTTTGGGGGTCAAAGTTTCGTCCCAAACGGTTTTTTCCAACCAAACGTCCTGCATAAAAATTTTAGCAACGATGATTACTGGACTTAACCATCCTGCTGGGTGAAACAGTTTGGCTATCTTAGACAAAACTTCTCTTTTAGTGAAAGAGCCTTTGCTGTTCAGAGGCTTAGTGGGAAAGTAAAAGTTTTCCGATCTCACATTCCATCGAATTCCTAATGTTATGGCTTCGCTACTGCTGTCGAATTCCAGAAAATATTTGCTCAAAAGATGATCGTTAGGTATGCCATTCAGTTTTTTCTTGCTGTTTGATGACCACTTTCTAATTGGGAAGCCGGCTGAGGCGTACGAAAGTGACTCTATTTAATTTAAACTCAATGACGTCCCCGTCCAAAGAATCTCTAAAGAGGATTATTTGATAGGATGTATGCTAGGAGTTGACCAAATTTTGACGATACATTTTTTCAATATCAGCATTGAACACAAATCTAATAAGTCGCCATTTGGTGATCATCAGCTTGGAATGCTGGACCGGTGCACAAAATGTCATTTAAACTTACACCATTGGATATGGGACATGAAGCATTGAAAACGACTCTAAGTTTAGAGGGATTACTTTCACACATTTGTACACATTTTCTGCCATTTTGCGTGGAATTCGTTGCATATGACCTAAATCTATCTACTCAAGACTTTTCTGTATTCTTCCTTAACGAGAGGTTGTTTCTTGAGAGATGTCTCACTTCTCAAGTATTGTTTCAATGCAACATGACGGGATGCTCCAAAATTAGTCTCTGTTGGAAAAACTTTGAATGGCAGTGAAAGAATGCAACGCCTTTCTCTGTTTCTAATGGTTGTTTCTGAATATAACTTGTCACAATATTGTTCTTCTTAGCTGAGAAATAGTTTTTTAGGTATTTCTTCCAGCTCCCAGAATTTGGACAGCTGACTATCTAAGGATGCCTCGCTTAAATATGTAACGTAAATCGTTTAATTCTTCGTTTCTTCGGAGGGAACGGAACCTGATAAAATCCAACCGAACACTGTACGTTGTGCAATGAGGGAACCGAAGATTTTCTATTTCAGCCCATTTAATATGATTTTCGGGTAGAGATCCGCTCCGATCAACAAGCCAACCTTTTGGCTCGTATAGAAAGGGTATTGTGTAACTTTTTGACAATTGAAGGATTAATTGATCTGGATGAAAGCAGTTCGGTCAATTTTGGCAGTACCAAAACTTCCCCTTCTAGTTTTAAACTTTTGTTACGGGACAAGCCAATTGTGATCGAGCATACCGATTGAACTCGTCCTGACACAATGTTACTCAATCCTGAAACTTGCGCGCTGACCTTTCTGCTTGTCAGATTTAAGCGTTTTTACAGACGGTTGGTTACGAAGGTTCCTTCGGATCCGAAATCGATCAGGGCTCTGACAGTGAAGCTTGTGACATATGGTCACCATGGCATGCTTCGACTGGTAGGCACATTTGACACATTGGCGTTAATTGAGGCCACATGAGATTTAGTGGAAATCTCAGTAGTGTCTGGAGTGATGTCTCTGTTTATATCTAGAACAATTAAATATACTTTTACAATTTTTGACTTCATGTGAGTCCGATAAACAGTTTACGCAGACGTGGAGTTTTCTGACAGCATTTAGGCTGCATCGCAATGAATCTTTGACTAGTTTTCAAAATGTGCGATTGAGATAAAGGCGGTTCCTCCGGAGCGAGACCTTGTCATTGCACTACGATAATGGGAATTGATGGGTTTCGATCCAATCCTTGATTGCAAAGTTGCTATCCGGCCTTCACCATCAGCCGACTTAATCTTAGGCATTTTAACCCGTTTGGTTAGAAACTTCTGTAACTCAGTCCATTTTGGGATCTCTGAATTCGAATCCAAAAATTGTTCCCAAAGCGACAGTGTATAGTTAGGCAGTCGGATAGAACACAAATACGTAAATATGGCATCCGCGCTCAATATATTGGTGTATTTGTAAAGCTGAAATGCAGTTATTTATCTCCCGCTGTGAATAAATTTAATTGGGTGTTGATAAGCACTCGCTTGTTTTCATATCTGCACAACAAATTTTTCCGAGCCAATGCGAATCCCTCATTCGTCAGAGGCGCTTTCGTCTCACCTAGGGTTTTTTGATTCAGGTGGAATTACTTTTCCACTGATAGCGATAGCCTGGAGTTATTCCCATAAATGGCTGCAAATAGATCCCTAAATGAGAGCCATTGTAAAACATCGTCATGGAATATTTCTGTATCATATGGCGGTAAGTTGATGGAATACGTCACGGGCTCTGCAGTTTGTTGCAACCGTTCAGGTTGAATCACTGTAGAATTTGTAGTTGGGCTTTGGTTGAATGCCGTGAGGTTGTGCATGTGTTCGCCCATCAAGGCCGCGCAACACACATAAGCGTGGTAACAGCTTGACTATTTAAGTTAAATGTTGTCAATTAAGTTTGTGTCGGAAGAATCCACCTTTGGCAAACACAACTTGTATTCTGACTTTACCTCTGCTCACAGAGATTTCAGTTCAGCTTCTTGACTATTTAAGCCTATTCGAGAGAGTAGGCACTTTGGTTGTTTACTGTTGGATCAAAAGACTCCTCAAACTCCAGTAGATCGTCTGCAGCTCTGGTAAAGGCTCTGATGGATTCCATTGTATTTGAAAATTGAACCGGAACTGCAAAAATGTTGCACAAAATCGGATCTAAAACTTTAAAATTAAAATTTAAAATATATGTGCAGATATGTTGTAAATAGTTTAAAAGTTATAGAACCAATTACGGACAAACTATAAATTGAGTTGCTGATAGGTAGTGCCTTGTTTCGTTGTGAAACGTAAATTTTCGAAAGAGCAAAAAAAATTAATAAATTTAATAAAGCCTTTTCTTCGTTTAAATTTATTTGGAATACGGCTTGCTGGGTAATCGTCCCAATGCACTTGCACGCTTAGTCTTCGAGTACGTACACAAACAAAAATTGATTTGTTCTAGTTACTGAATTTAAATAAAACTACAAATAAAAATTTACAAGCACTTATTTGATCTATATCAACTACTTCACTTTCACTTTGGTTTCGAACTATGTCAAATTCACCACTGTTCTGTTTGTTGCTGTCCTTCTGGGATAGCTGCTGCGCTGTTTTGTCTTTTCTGCTTTGCCTTTGTTGGTGTTGCTCACTTCACTTGTTTTTATACTCTCGCAACAAAGTTGCTAAGGAGAGTATTATAGTTTTGTTCACATAACGGTTGTTTGTAAGTCCTAAAACTAAAAAAGTCAGATATAGGGTTATATATACCAAAGTGATCAGGGTGACGAGTAGAGTTGAAATCCGGATGTCTGTTTGTCCGTCCGTCCGTCTGTCCGTCCGTCCGTTCGTGCAAGCTGTAACTTGAGTAAAAATTTAGATATCATGATGAAACTTGGTACACGTATTTCTTAGCTCCATAAGAAGGTTAAGTTCGAAGATGGGCAAAATCGGCCCACTGCCACGCCCACAAAATGGCGGAAACCGAAAATTTATAAAGTGTCATAACTAAGCCATAAATAAAGATATTAAAGTAAATTTGGCACAAAGGATCGCATTAGGGAGGGGCATATTTGGACGTAATTTTTTTGGAAAAGTGGGCGTGGTCCCGCCCCCTACTAAGTTTCTTATACATATCTCGGAAACTACTATAGCTATGTCAACTAAATTCTATAGAGTCGTTTCCTTCAGGCATTTCCATATACAGTTCAAAAATGGAAGAAATCGGATAATAACCTCGCCCACCTCCCATACAAAGGTTATGTTGAAAATCACTAAAAGTGCGTTAACCGACTAACAAAAAACGTCAGAAACACTAAATTTTACGGAAGAAATGGCAGAAGGAAGCTACACCCAGGCTTTTTTTTTAAATTGAAAATGGGCGTGGCGTCGCCCACTTGTGGACCAAAAACCATATCTCGGGAACTACTATACTGATTTCAATGAAATTCGGTATGTAATATTTTCTTAACACCCTTATGACATGTACAAAATATGGGTGAAATCGGTTCACAACCACGCCTTCTTCCAATATAACGCTATTTTGAATTCCATCTGATGCCTTCTCTGTATAATATATACATTAGGAACCAATGATGATAGCGGAATAAAACTTTACGCAAATACGGTATTTGAAAAATATGTAAATGAGTGATAATGAAATCTCGATTATCACTTTATCGTGCGAGAGTATAAAATGTTCGGTGACACCCGAACTTAGCCCTTCCTTACTTGTTTTTTATTTATTTTGTACTCGCGTAACTGCAGCTGTTGAGCGACTAGACTCAAATTAACCACATAAAAACAGAAAGAGATTTGTTGACGCTCCAGACCATTTTATACAGTTTGTTTTATTGTAATGTATAAAGTGAAATGATCAGTGCAAGTCCCCTTTCTAAAGAGGGTATTTTTATTTTAATACATTTCCAGAGGCAACTTAGATCTTTAAAATTTAATAAAACAATTATAGAAAAAAATCTCACTTCTTTGAATATTTTGGTAAAATGACCAAACTGGAAAATAATACAAATCATATATTTATATAAGCATTTCCTTTAAATGGAACTGCAATATGTTAAAAGGAAATATATATTATGGTCACAAGTATCTTTTCTTTCTTATATATGTAGATACAACTGCCTTGCATAACACTTTTATCACATATACATTGGTGTGAACAAAATAAGAACAACAATATGGTATTGTGAAGTTTTAAAATGTGATATTTTCTTATTCAATAAAATTGTTTTTAGATACAAGTATAACTTATATAATTTTTTCCTAACAGTGATTAGAATTTTCCACCAAATAAGCGCAAATAAAAACAAATATTAATGCGAAACTCTAAAACCTGCAAAATATTTTTACCTATTTTTGTTCACACAACTGTACAATTCCGATATGAAGGAAATTTCCGCTCTTTAATTTGTGTACAATGTCAGTATTGCCGCAAAAACTTTGTCAGAGATAAAGAGATGCTAAACTCTCCTGTCACTGGAAATGTGAGAACCGCTTACCTACTAAACTTTGACAGTTGACCGGATATGGTAGGTTTTGATGTTGTGCAATTGGAATGACTGAAACGGTCAGATTGAAATTATACCAAAAATATATGTGAACGGAGGGATTTGTTGCCGCCGTTCAAGATTCCTAAAAAAAAGTAAAACAATGACAATCAAAGAAAATTCGAAATTTAAATATATATCATGAAACGTTTTGCAATGTGATGCATAGTAGAATTTATTTTCAATTCCCAATGATTGAAAACAATTATTAATTGAGAACTAACAGGCTTAATTAACCTTATTAAGTATTAAAAGATCAAAAGTCAGTTGTCTTAATAGTATACCTTATCTTCTTAATTGGCGTAGACACCGCTTACGCGATTATAGCCGAGTTAACAACAGCGCGCCAGTCGTTTCTCCTTTTCGCTACATGGCGCCAATTGGATATTCCAAGCGTAGCCAGGTCCTTCTCCACTTGGACCTTCCAACGGAGTGGAGGTCTTCCTCTTCCCCCGGCGGGTACAGCGTCGAATACTTTCAGAGCTGGAGTGTTTTCGTCCATTCGGACAACATGACCTAGCCAGCGTAGCCGCTGTCTTTTAATTCGCTGAACTATGTCAATGTCGTCGTATATCTCGTACAGCTCATCGTTCCATCGAATGCGATATTCGCCGTGGCCAACGCGCAAAGGACCATAAATTTTTCGCAGAACTTTTCTCTCGAAAACTCGCAACGTCGACTCATCAGTTGTTGACAACGTCCAAGCCTCTGCACCATATAGCAGGACGGGAATTATGAGCGACTTATAGAGTTTGGCTTTTGTTCGTCGAGAGAGGACTTTACTTTTCAATTGCCTACTCAGTCCGAAGTAGCACCTGTTGGCAAGAGTTATCCTGCGTTGGATTTCCAGGCTGACATTGTTGGTGGTGTTTACGCTGGTTCCAAGATAGACGAAATTATCTACGACTTCAAAGTTATGACTGTCAACACTGACGTGAGAGCCAAGTCGCGAGTGCGACGACTGTTTGTTTGATGACAGGAAATATTTCGTTTTGCCCTCGTTCACTACCAGACCCATTTTCTGTGCTTCCTTGTCCAGCCTGGAGAAAGCAGAACTAACGGCGCGGGTGTTGAGGCCGATGATATCAATATCATCGGCATACGCCAGCAGCTGTACACTCTTATAGAAGATGGTACCTTCTCTGTTTAGTTCTGCAGCTCGAACTATTTTCTCCAGAAGCAGGTTGAAGAAGTCGCACGATAGGCAGTCGCCTTGTCTGAAACCTCGTTTGGTATCGAACGGCTCGGAGAGGTCCTTCCCGATGCTGACGGAGCTTTTGGTGTTACTCAACGTCAGTATACACAGCCGTATTAGTTTTGCGGGGATACCAAATTCAGACATCGCGGCATAAAGGCAGCTCCTTTTCGTGCTGTCGAAAGCAGCTTTGAAATCGACGAAGAGGTGGTGTGTGTCGATTCTCCTTTCACGGGTCTTTTCCAAGATTTGGCGCATGGTGAATATCTGGTCGGTTGTTGATTTTCCAGGTCTGAAGCCAATCAGTTTGTTGACGGTGGGCTTTAATCTTTCACACAATAAGCTCGATAGAACCTTATATGCGATGTTGAGGAGGCTTATCCCACGGTAGTTGGCGCAGATGGTGGGGTCTCCTTTTTTATGGATTGGGCATAGCACACTTAAATTCCAATCGTTGGGCATGCTTTCGTCCGACCATATTTTACAAAGAAGCTGATGCATGCTCCTTATCAGTTCTTCGCCGCCGTGTTTGAATAGCTCGGCCGGCAATCCGTCGGCCCCTGCCGCTTTGTTGTTCTTCAGGCGGGCAATTGCTATTCGAACTTCTTCATGGTCGGGTAATGGAACGTCTGCTCCATCGTCATCGATTGGGAATCGGGTTCTCCTTCTCCTGGTGTTGTGCGTTCACTGCCATTCAGCAGGCTGGAGAAGTGTTCCCTCCATAATTTAAGTATACTCTGGGCATCAGTGACTAGATCACCTTTGGGGGTTCTACAAGAGTATGCTCCGGTCTTGAAACCTTCTGTAAGCCGCCGCATTTTTTCGTAGAATTTTCGAGCATTACCCCTGTCGGCCAGCTTATCAAGCTCTTCATACTCACGCATTTCGGCCTCTTTCTTTTTCTGTCTGCAGATGCGTCTCGCTTCCTTCTTCAATTCTCGGTATCTATCCCATCCCGCACGTGTTGTGGTCGATCGTAACGTTGCGAGGTAGGCGGCCTGTTTTCTCTCCGCTGCGGCGCGGCACTCCTCGTCGTACCAGTTGTTCTTGTGCACTTTCCCAAAACCAATGGTTTCGGATGCAGCTGTACGTAAGGAGTTTGAAATGCCGTCCCACAGTTCCCTTATACCGAGTTGTTGATGAGTGCTCTCAGAGAGCAGGAGTGCAAGCCGAGTAGAAAATCGTTCGGCAGTCTGTTGTGATTGCAGCTTTTCTACGTCGAACCTTCCTTGTGTTTGTTGGCGTGCGTTTTTTGCTGCACAGAGGCGGGTGCGAATCTTGGCTGCAACAAGATAGTGGTCCGAGTCGATGTTAGGACCTCGGAGCGCACGCACATCTAAAACACTGGAGACGTGTCTTCCGTCTATCACAACATGATCGATCTGGTTGGTAGTTTTTCGATCCGGAGACAGCCAGGTAGCTTGATGAATCTTTTTATGGTGGAATCTAGTACTACAGATAACCATATTTCGGGCCCCGGTGAAGTCGATCAGCCTCAACCCATTTGGGGATGTTTCCTCGTGGAGGCTGAATTTACCGACCGTAGTGCCAAAGATACCTTCTTTGCCCACCCTGGCGTTGAAGTCGCCAAGCACGATTTTGACATCGTGGCGGGGGCATCTCTCATAAGTGCGTTCCAAGCACTCATAAAAGGCATCTTTGGTCACATCGTCCTTCTCATCCGTCGGAGCGTAGGCGCAGATCAGCGATATGTTGAAGAACCACGCTTTGATGCGGATTGTGGCTAGACGTTCATTCACCGGAGTGAATGATATTACTCGGCGACGGAGTCTCTCTCCCACCACGAATCCCACACCAAACTTGCGCTCCTTTATATGGCCACTGTAGTAAATGTCACAAGGACCTACTCGTCTCTGTCCTTGTCCCGTCCATCGCATTTCTTGGACGACGGTGATGTCAGCCTTTGTTTTTACGAGGACATCAACCAGCTGGGCAGCGGCACCTTCCCAATTAAGGGACCGGACATTCCAGGTGCATGCCCTTAATTCGTAGTCCTTCTTTCGTTTGCCATGGTCGTCATCAAAAGGGGGGTCTCTCATCCGAGGCTGCTGTTGGTTTTTCATTGGGGTGAGCTTTTTACGTGGCGGGTCCCAAACCCAGCGCACAACCCTATGCAGGGGTGTTTCGCCTTCTCACTTTAGCTCACCTTCGAACGGATGTTCTTAGGCTACCCAGAGGATACTTGGTCAAAGACCGGAAGTCGTGAGCTGCTTGAGTCATATGTAAAAGAATCGTTTCTGGCCACTCCCAAGTGAATGGCGATCAGAGAACTTTCCTCACTTGCGTGACCCCGTCCTCCAATAGTAACCATAAAATCATAAAAAAGGGTTTGAGTAGTTTCGCCATATATTAAAAGTCCAATATGTAATAATTTGCAATCGCTTAAAGGTTGGGTGTTGTATAAATTAGCATCCTGCTCCGACATCCACAGATACACCACATCAACTCAATCTCACAACCCTGACACGCACCTTCACCATACTCACCATCAGCGCTTACAACCCACATTCCACGTTATTCATGAGAGCACCACATATCGTCACACACATACACGTACACCAACCAACCACATCACACCATCTGATCCCATACACCAAAGGGAAAAAAGGGACACGGGCATCAAAGGTTTTCTTTTATCTTCATCCACTTTATCTCGGAAACACATAACTACGTTTTACAACTTTACAAAGCGAGCACTAATAATTCTACAAGAAAAAACAAGCAATAAATATACACGCGTATATACTTAAGGAAATTCGTTTCTTTTTTCCTCATTTAAAGAAATTTGTGGTGACCGAAAAGGTGAGTGCTTGAATTACACACGAATTTGAAGTGGACAAAAAGGGTGAGTTCGTGGAAAATACATGGTCCTTCGAGCCATAAAGAACGGCACATGGTGAAACAATGTATATATGTATGTACATATATGTATATATTAAAAAAGTGATACATAAATCTACGTACATACATATACATACATATATGACATAACGAAAAATGTGGAGACAAAAAACAAAAATAGTGCAGTGAAATAATATATATACTAAAGCAAACAAATTGTATGTGCACAAAATTGCGATTAAACAAAAAAAAGTTATTAACCAAGAAGTAAAAGTGCGCGCAAACCAACACTAAATAAAATACGGGCGCGAACTCAAAAAAAAGATATTAATAAATATAACAACCTAAATACAAATAAAACAAGAAAAAACGTTAACCGAAGCTAATAAACCGACGCTTCCTTCTGGGTGTTACAAATATAGTACATATGTTAATATACCCTGTTCAGGGTATAATAAAAGTAAGAAAGAACCATCACACACAACGTAATGAAGCGCCAACGTGGGAAGGAGTTGCTACCAACAGAAAGCACACACGCACCCGATTCGGCCGATTCTGTCATATATGTATGTACATTAGGGTGATTCGAAAAAAATTTTTTTTTTTTTTTTCAATTGGTACTCGCAAAAATAGGTTCCTAGACACCTCTAAGAAAGCCTCTCCAAATATGAGTTTTTAATTGTAACGGGAAAGTCCTCCGCCTAACGGTTTTCTATTTTTTCTTATTATCAGATAGAAAAATTTATATCTCGCTTCCAACTACTTGAAAAAATATCTTGTTTATTAGGTTTTGTGGGAAATTGAATGCTCTAAAATATGGTCTCTTATGATTTTTTCGTAAACCCAACCGTTTAAAAGATATTAACAGTTAAAGTTTGATTATTTTTGGGAACATTTTTTTATTTCTTATGAATTTTATATCTCAATGAAAAAAAAATTATGAATAGATTTTTGGAGAGGTTTTCTTAGAGGTGTCTAGGAGCCTATTTTTCAGAGTACCAAACGAAAAAAAAAAAATTTTATTTGATCCACCCTAATATGCATTGGTGTTTGACGATGAATATCTCGAAAACGCTTAGCTTAATCGAAAAATCATAGTAAACCATTTTTATAGAGCAGTAAATTTCCTACAAAACTATGTGTTTCATCATTCATAATAATTTTTTTTCATTGAGTTATAAAAATTAATAAGAAAAAAGAATTTTTCCAAAAATAGTCAAATTTCAACCGTTAATATCTTTTAAACGGTTGGGTTTACGAAAAAATCATAAGAGACCATATTTTAGAGCATTCAATTTCCTACAAAACCTAATTAACAAAATATTTTTTCAAGTAGTTGGAAGCGAGATATACATTTTTCTATCTGATAATAAGAAAAAATAGAAAACCGTTAGGCGGAGGACCTTCCCGTTACAATTAAAAACTCATATTTGGAGAGGCTTTCTTAGAGGTGTCTAGGAACCTATTTTTGCGAGTACCAATTGAAAAAAAAAAAAAAAAAATTTTTTTTGAATCACCCTAATGTACATCTCTCTAAAACCTTTGAGGAAAATCAAAGTGAGTGTATCTATTCCACATTTGATTTTTATCATTATACTATATATATGTATGCATCGTTGCACCAACAGTGAATATCATAAAACTGATACCTATTAAATCCGTTTATTAAAAACGGTTAGTGAAAGCTCGACGGTAAATTTAATTACCGATATAATCGCAATACAATACGGGAAATAACACATATATATGTATCCCTAATATATGTATTTATATATAGTTTATATATAAATTTGCTTTTTGTTATGTATGTATAATCCGTTTGAGGTTATGTATATATATATGTTTGTATCTGTTCTTTTTTATGCTTTATTCTTCTTTCTGCATTTGCTTACTTTTTTGGAAGCAGTCCCTCTCACAGCTTAATAAACTGAAGCGGTATTGCATTTGCAAATATCGCTCTCACAGTTTATAAGCCGAAGCGGTGAAAAAAAAACAAACGCAAGTGAATACAAACGCGAACAATAAAAGCGATAAGCGCGTTCTTAAATTATTTTTAGGAAATAACAACTCTTATTTATTGAAAACAACATTTCTCTATTATAATAAAAAATACATATTTATTTTACTAATTCAAATTTTCTGAACGAGCACAGATTCAAAAGAATCTAAAGCAGAATTCTTAAGAATTCCAAAAATGATTACTGACAACAATAGTCCATGTACACCTGCAGAAGCTACACGCTCAAAGCAAGGTGCTACAAAGCAAAAAAGTGGGAAAAACATTTCGTATATTAAATTCATTTCTGAGAGGGACAGCTTAATTAAAAACTGCACTCGATTTGCATCTTCACCGATTCAGGACAACTCTGAATCGGTACTAGAAATAAAAAAATAAATCTATTGACAATTTTTGGACTCGCCTCCAAGCTGCATACGACGCAATAGTAGAAACTCATGATTCAGATCTACCCGAAAATTTCAAATCCTCTGCTTACGCCAAATACGAAAACTGCTTAGACCAGTATGAAGACACAAAAGCAATGATGTCAGATCAATTAAAACTTATAAAGTCAATTGCACCTACTTCCCACAGTAGAGTAGAGTTACCACAATTGCAAGCCCATGAGGCAAGCTCAGGCATCCATCTCAAAGTGCCAGGGCACAGTGGTCGGGCTTGTATGGAGCGAGCGGCCAAAAATACTTCTAGTGGAGATAAAAATTCTAAATTTTTTCCGAAATTCTATAAAAATATAAATAAATAAATAAATATAAAATATCGTTCACATTCAACTCACTCCTTAAGTTACACACCCTGCTCGTAAGTCCCCATATCACAGAATAATGAATTTGTTTGTAATTTTAACAAGTACTAAGCATATTATTGTATAATATATTATTCTAAAAGATCATACACATATTTATTTAAAATTGACTTAATTTTAGGTGGTATCTTTCGTTGTCCCGTTATGAAAGGATCCGATGAAAGGAGTAGACGCTTTAGTAGGTCTTCATTTGTTGCTACTCGAGAAATTTTCCTTGTATGCAGCAGATGAAATTTTTTTATGGCCTTATTTCTTGACTCAGCAGCTTCCTCCGACAATTCCCCAATCGACAACAGAGCGTTTTCAATTATGGACGGTCCATGAATTAAAATCTTATGAACTGTAGGCGGAAGGTAATACCATGAATATGTCCTTGTTAAATCAAAGGCTATTTGGAGTGCATATGTCCTAAATTTTTCAACATTAATTTTGTATCCTGAACAGAGTGCTTGCAATATTGTTGCACATCTTTCAATAAGGTCCTTATCTAGGCCTGTAATTTCTGAAGATAACCCAGGATTACTGAAGAATTGTCTGGCAGTGTTTCCATCATTCGATGTCCCACATCCACCAATCTTCGGCTTATCGACAATCAATCCCATTTTTAAGCGAAATTCTCTTTGCATTTTTCTTTTCCTTGCAATAACTTTTTGTTTTTCTTCGGCGCTTCGAACTTGCCAGGCTTGTACATCAAGTCTGTATGACAAATGAACAAAATATTAAAAAAATCGTATGTATGCATGAAGTGGTGACAATCCAAATTGAAATCGATCCTGATGAACTTACCTTTCTAAACTTTTTTCAATATTGTTCATCTCTGTGAGCCTCGCGTTGAGGACGATGTTTGGGTTAAGGCATTACAAATTTTGCCATCAACCATTGTGAGCTGCAAAACATGCTGAACTTTTATTGTTTTATCACCAACAGTTACATATCTTCGTCGGAACAAGATTCTTAATTTTGTCTTTAAAGTATTTTTCCTTCTTGATACTCAATTCAGTTGATTTCTTTATAAATTGAAACGCACAGGTCGACAGTATCGTGTGGATGCTGTTCGTGGATTTTTCCATATAATTTTCGAAGCATCTTCAGTTACTAACAAGCCAAGAGGAACATATGACGTGACAAATAAGTGGCTGTCTTCCAAACTATTTTTCGCACAGGTGAAGTGTGTAGATCGGAATTGAATGAAAACGATTCATTTTTCGAAAGCCAATCGGAATACTTTTCTAAACGAATGTTTTATTTCGTTTGCAGTCACTCCAAAATATTGCAATTCTCTTGCAGCAGTAATTAACGCGTTTCTCCAATTGATCCAAATATTTCGCTTTCATTATATAGCCATCATTCTCTATTTTCGATTTCACAGATTGAAATATACTTTTAATCTTGACTCGATTTTTACCTGTCACGGAACACCACTTATTATATGTGACCTGGTTTACGGAAAGGGGGCTTAGGTGTCAAAAAAAAGGAGAACAATTAATGAGATAACGAGAAACTGACGACTATTTTTAACAGCTTTTCCCAGAAAACTAGTTTTCGCACGTTAGCTCTCTTTTCGTAGACCAGGTCCCATATATATAAATGCGGCTTACTTCGCATTCGTAAGAAGCTCCTATATAAAAAGTAAAGAATAATATAATTAAAAGTTATAAATAACTTAAGAAAAGAAAATTAACAAATAACGGAATAAAAAAACAACACAAGAAAACGCACAAAGACAATCATGATATTAACAACACACACCATATAAAGCACAGTTACACAAACGAAAAAAATGCTCAAAAGCGGCGAGACCTTGTTCTTTTCAAGGTTACGCAGCGGCTAGCAAAAACTAGCAGCTAGAATTTTCTATATATAATCTGTAAATATTGGCTTATATTCCGATATAAGTTTGATCGTTAACTTCGATTAACTTCACAACTAAAAGTCTAAGTGAAAATTTTGTTTACGTATAAATTTTTAATACAACCCAATTTTAGATTACAAAAGTTAAGTTAATTAATTAAAACTAACACAACATTTTGAGTAATTAAATATAATAGTTCATACCTTTATTTACAATATTAAATACTTCCATTATTCGCCTTATCTTTTTTTTAATTGTTTTAATTTTTTGTTTTAAAGCATCACTTGCACGTTGCTTACACTGCAGGGCATTGAAACCAATAAAATGTTTTGCTCTATGCTAAACAGTTATTCTTGCAGAGTACAGCTGGAACAAAACAAAACTAACAGCCGATTAAAAAAGTTTGAGCTATTATGAGACAGTGTTGGCACATTTTTAGCGAAAACTTTAACTTGGTTTTTTTTATTTTTGGCCTATGGGGACGACCACAGTGCACCGTAACTTTTTATATTGTATGCATATATTTTTGGTTTTTCTTTTTATTTTCTAATTTTCTATGTATATGTTATTTCCACACTGCACTTTCGACACTTTGAACTTTTTTTTTCCTAACGGGCTTTCCACCTTTTGTTTTAACTGTTTTAAACCGTCACCACTGTTGTTCTTCCACAAAAAATTTTTTTTCTTTTTCTTTTCCAACGGTTTTTTCACTTTTTTGTTTCAACTGTTTTAAACTCCGAGTTTTTTGCTTTTTCACCAAAACTCTTTTTTTTTGGTTTAGTTACCAAAGTTTTGTCACTACCGGGTTTTTCTTTTCTTCCCGTTTTGTCACCAACGGTTGTTTTTCACTTTTCCACAACTGTTTTTTTCCACTTTTTCACTACCGTTTTTTTTTCTTTTAGTTTAGTTTTAATTAGTTTATTTCTAAATTTTGTTACCGCGTAACCACCGTGACCACGTGACCGTAATTATTTTATCACCACTTTGTGCCGTCCGGTACGGCTCGAAGGACCATGTAAATTTCGTTAAAATAATAAATGCGCGACACTCACCTTTAATGCGATTGAAAAAAAGAGAACAAATTGGTCGGTTGCGTATGCGAGCACGGATCGATCGAGAAAGAGGCTCGGCGCCGTCCGTCAGTCCCTTTTGTCCATTGTGTTTGGTGTCCTCGTGTGTGGTGTAAAAGGTGTGGTGTAGATGATGATGCGTTGAGTTGGTGTGTGTGGGATGAAAAGTTACGTGTTGAATTGGTGTATGTGTGTTGAAATGATGACGTAATGAGTATGGTGTGCATGTGTGGGGTGTAGATGTATTATATTAATAGGGGGGTCAGGTGCTCATTTAGCCAATTTTCAAATATTTCTTTCTCAATTGATGTATGCAGTCCTGCTTATTACATTATTAAGTATAAGGGGTACTGCCAGAAATTTGTCATAAGTAAATATTTGAGGATGGAGTCATGTGTAGAAGTTCACGCAAGTGGGGAAAGTTCTCTGATCGCCATTCACTTGGGAGTGGCCAGAAATGATTCTTTTACACATGGCTCAAGCAGCTCACTACTTCCGGTCTTTGACCAAGTATCATCTGGGTAGCCTAAGAACATCCGTTCGAAGGCGAGCTAATGTGAGAAGGCGAAACACGTAAAAAAACACCCCCAATGAAAGAAAGCAACAAGCCTCGGATGAGAGACCCCTTTTAATGACGACCATGGCAAACGAAATAAGGACTACGATTTGAGGGCATGCACCTGGAATGTCCGGACCCTTAATTGGGAAGGTGCCGCTGCCCAGCTGGTTGATGTCCACGCGAAAATAAAGGCTGACATCACCGCCGTCCAAGAAATGCGATGGACGGGACAAGGACAGAGACGAATAGGTCCTTGTGACATTTACTACAGTGGCCATATAAAGGAGCGCAAGTTTGTTGTTGGATTCGTGGTGGGAGAGAGACTCCGTCGCCGAGTAATATCATTCACTCCGGTGAATGAACGTCTAGCCACAATCCGCATCAAAGCGAGGTTCTTCAACATATCGCTGATTTGCGCCCACGCCCCAACGGAGGAGAAGGACGAGGTGACCAAAGATGCCTTCTATGAGCGCTTGGAGCACGCTTATGAGAGCTGCCCCGCCACGATGTCAAAATCGTGCTTGGCGACTTTAACGCCGAGGTGGACAAAGAAGGTATCTTTGGCACTACGGTCGGTAAATTCAGCCTCCATGACGAAACTTCACCAAATGGGTTGAGGCTGATTGACTTCGCCGGGGCCCGAAATATGGTTATCTGTAGTACTAGATTCCAGCATAAAAAAATTCATCAAGCCACCTGGCTGTCTCTGGATCGAAAAACTACCAACCAGATCGATCATGTTGTGATAGACGGAAGACACGTCTCCAGTGTTTTAGATGTGCGTGCGCTCCGAGGTCCTAACATCGACTCGGACCACTATCTTGTTGCGGGCAAGATTCGCACCTGCCTCTGTGCAGCAAAAAACGCACGCCAACAAACACAAGGAAGGTTCGACGTCGAGAAACTGCAATCACAACAGTCAGCCGAACGATTTTCTACTCGGCTTGCACTCCTGCTCTCTGAGAGCACTCGTAAACAACTCGGTATAAGAGAACTGTTGGACGGCATTTCAAATTCCTTACGTACAGCTGCAACCGAAGTCATTGGTTTTCGGAAAGTGCAAAAGAACAGCTGGTACGACGAGGAGTGCCGTGTCGCAGCGGAGAGAAAACAGACTGCCTACCTCGCAACGTTACGATCGACCACAACACGTGCGGGATGTGATAGATACCGAGAGTTGAAAAGGGAAGCGAGACGCATTTGTAGACAGAAAAAGAAAGAGGCCGAAATGCGTGAGTACGAATAGCTTGATGAGCTGGCCGACAGGGGTAATGCTCGAAATTTCTACGAAAAAGTGCGGCGGCTTACAGAAGGTTTCAAGACCGGAGCATACTCTTGTAGAACCCCCAAAGATGATCTAGTGACCGATGTCCAGAGCATACTTAAATTATGGAGGGAACACTTCTCCAGCCTTCTGAATGGCAGTGAACGCACAACACCAGGAGAAGGAGAACCCGATTCCCCAATCGATGACGATGGAGCAGACGTTCCATTACCCGACCATGAAGAAGTTCGAATAGCAATTGCCCGCCTGAAGAACAACAAAGCGGCAGGGGCCGACGGATTGCCGGCCGAGCTATTCAAACACGGCGGCGAAGAACTGATAAGGAGCATGCATCAGCTTCTTTGTAAAATATGGTCGGACGAAAGCAGGCCCAACGATAGGAATAAAAAAGGAGACCCCACAATCTGCGCCAACTACCGTGGGATTAGCCTCCTCAACATCGCATATAAGGTTCTATCGAGCGTATTGTGTGAAAGATTAAAGCCCACCGTCAACAAACTGATTGGACCTTATCAGTGTAATGGCTTCAGACCTGGAAAATCAACAACCGACCAGATATTCACCATGCGCCAAATCTTGGAAAAAAGACCCGTGAAAGGAGAATCGCTTTACACACACCTCTTCGTCGATTTCAAAGCTGCTTTCGACAGCACGAAAAGGAGCTGCCTTTATGCCGCGATGTCTGGAATTTGGTATCCCGCAAAAACTAATACGGCTGTGTAAACTGACGTTGAGTAACACAAAAGCTCCGTCAGGATCGGGAAGGACCTCTCCGAGCCGTTCGATACCAAACGAGGTTTCAGACAAGGCGACTCCTATCGTGCGGCTTCTTCAACCTGCTTCTGGAGAAAAATAGTTCGAGCTGCAGAACTAAATAGAGAAGGTACCATCTTCTATAAGAGTGTACAGCTGCTGGCGTATCCCGATGGTATTGATATCATCGGCCTCAACACCCGCGCCGTTAGTTCTGCTTTCTCCAGGCTGGAAAAGGAAGCACAGAAAATCGGTCTGGCAGTGAACGAGGGCAAAACGAAATATCTCCTGTCATCAAACAAACAGTCGTCACGACTTGGCACTCACGTCACTGTTGACAGTCATAACTTTGAAGTTGTAGATAATTTCGTCTATTTAGGAACTAGCATTAACACCACCAACAATGTCAGCCTGGAAATCCAACGCAGGATTGTTCTTGCCAACAGGTGCTACTTCGGACTGAGTAGGCAATTGAAAAGTAAAGTCCTCTCTCGACGAACAAAAGCTAAACTCTATAAGTCGCTCATAATTCCTGTCCTGCTGTATGGTGCAGAGGCTTGGGCGATGACAGCAACCGATGAGTCGACGTTGCGAGTTTTCGAGAGAAAAGTTCTGCGAAAAATTTATGGTCCTTTGCGCATTGGCCACGGCGAATATCGCATTCGATGGAACGATGAGCTGTACGAGATATACGACGACATCGATATAGTTCAGCGAATTAAAAGACAGCGGCTACGCTGGCTAGGTCATGTTGTCCGGATGGATGAAAACACTCCAGCTCTGAAAGTATTCGACGCAATACCCGCCGGGGGAAGCAGAGGAAGAGGAAGACCTCCACTCCGTTGGAAGGACCAAGTGGAGAAGGACCTGACTTCGCTTGGAATATCCAATTGGCGCCACGTAGCGAAAAGAAGAAACGACTGGCGCGCTGTTGTTAACTCGGCTATAATCGCGTAAGCGGTGTCTACGCCAGTTAAGAAGAAGAAGAAATATTTGAATTTTTGGTTTGTTGGAGTTGGACCAAAGTAAATAGATACACATATATTCAAGGATATATACATACATGTACATATGTGCATATGAAATGATATAGAATATATACATTAGGGTGTGTCATTCTGAGTCAACCTTTTTTTTCAACTGAAAAACAGGCTAAAAACTTTCGAAAATGTGAAAAAGAAAGTCACTCAAAAGATGAGCTCTTAATATTAATATTAAGAGGTGCCTGTTTCAAATTTTCTGTTTTCCATATAAATTACATGGAAAAAAAATCATTGTTTTTTGGTGGTTATTGTGCGGAGGTTATTATATGTGCACCCGATGGCTGCCAGTAGGGATGGTAAACTCGATTCCGATTCTACTCGAAAATCGACTTTTCTCGTAAAATAATCGATTTTTCGGAATCGATCTTCAGTAGTCGAAGTCGATTAAGAATCGATTCTTGACATTCGAAAAATCAATTATTTTACGAGAAAACTCGATTTTTTTCCATATAATTTATATGGAAAATAGAAAATTTTAAACAGGCACCTCTTAATATTAAGAGCTCATCTTTTGAGTGACTTTTTTCACCTTTTCTAAAGTTTTTAGCCTGCTTTTCAGTTGAAAAAAAAGGTTGCCTCAGAATGACACACCCTAATATACATACATATGTACTTGACTAAATTTGAATTTTATAGTATTGTTTGGGTGCTGATTTTCGCTAAGTTTTAACTAGGAAAACCGTACCTTAAAATATATGTATATATGTATGTATGTGTATACGGATATACTAAATATAAGATGAAATTAATACGCTCACTTTGATTTCAGATTAACATACATATAATATGTATGTACGTGTATGCCCCTTTCCTTGCGAATTCCTATTTTTTCCTTCCACCTGGCTCCTTTTGCGTATTGTTGTTTGTAGGTATATTTATGTTTTTAAGTTCGCGCCCGTATGTTTGGTGTATTTATATTTATTTATTTTGGGGGTTACGGGCCCGGTTTATCTGTTCTTTGTGTTTGTAAAGTTTAGTAGGGGAATGTTGGGCCCGGGGGGAATCCCGATATTTTTTTCCCTAGTATAGGTTGACAGCTGCAACCAACTGTCATCGGCTCGTCTCATACTAAGCTCAGTTTCTATATAGCACTCGAGCTGTGAACACGTGTTATAACCTCTCTGCGACAACAAAAAGAAATTCGACACTCCGAAAGTTTTTTTTCAACTCTGTGTACAGTTGATTTTTTTTTCACATTTTCCAATAAATTCATCCAGGTAAATATGTTTATAATATTAGTTGAGCCTTTAGCCTTCGACACACAAAAGAAATTTTGCACGAATTTACATTGTGTTCATTATCCACCGCCATTTTGCAAATATGAGCGTTTGGGGAATGTCGGGCCACATAGTTTTTTACATTTGACATGCTAACTTCATATATTTGACGTGTATAAGTGATTTTTCGTGCAGAATTTCAACAACACAATAGTTTTTCAACATTTCCTGATAGTTTCGTGCTCCGAAAATTTTTTTTTGTCATTATGCCGCGGTACTATCCCAAAACAGAGAAAATTGTTGATTTCGACAACATTTTGGAGGCGATCAAGTCGGTGAAAATACATCACAACAGCGTTCGACAATCTGCGACTGCACACAAAATTCCGAGGACCAACCTGATGCGTTATATTGCAGCATTTGATGGTGCGAGCATCGACGTTACTACTGCCAATGCCGATGTAATGAAGAATTTGCTGGCTGAAAGCACGACGATGGGCACAAAAACAGTGAGTTCTGCTGGTTTCTTTCTTTTTCTTTCATCGAATAATAAATAATTTTTTTTTATTTCAGATCTTCAACATCGAACAAAAGAAGGCGCTGATAAGCTACATTCTCCAGGCCAGCGACATCAACTATGGAATTAGTTTGATGGAGCTTCGTAAGCTCCCGTATGAATTTGCTCGGAAAGTTGGCGCGTCGTATCTGGATCCATGGAACGACAATCAACAGAGTCGTGCGAAGCGATTCAACAAAGAGAATGTCGATGCATTCTTTGCCAACCTATCATCCGTTCTCGGTAAGACGCCGTTTGAACCTCACCGAATATGGAACATGGATGAAACCGGGTGCCCGACCGTGCCAACCAGACCTGTCAAAACCATCGCGCGCAAAGGACAAAAGCAGGTCGGCTCATCAACATCTGCCGAAAAAGGCACCAATGTGTCTTTGGCTTTGGCCGTCAGCGCTAGTGGCCAGTCTATACCGCCATTCTTCCTCTTTCCTCGAGTCAACATGAAAGAGATTTTTATGACTCATGCGAGTCATGGCGCTGTTGGTGTTGCGAACGGTTCTGGTTACATGAACTCTGACGTATTCCCTCAATTCATGCGTCATTTCATCAAGCACACCGGTGCTAATGCCGATTCGCCAACCATCGATCGAGGCGATAGATTTGGCGTTGGATCATACCATCACGTTGCTGTCTTTTCCGCCGAAATGCCTTTTCCGACAAAATGCAGCCGCTATATGTTGCGGTATTTGCACCGTTTAAAGGCATGATGACCGTGAAGCATGATGCAAGGAAAAAGTCCAACATTGGTGTCACTTTCGATCTGCATCATGTGCCGCTCCTTGTCGATCAGTGCCTCGATGTTATGTTAACGCCGAAAACCATCAAATCCGGCTTCCGAACAACTGGCATCTACCCGTTCAACCCGCAAATTTTCACTGAAGTTGACTTTGTCGCTTCGGAACTGAGCGGCGAAAATTTGTTCGGTGACAAGAGAAAGACGCCGACAATCAACGTCGAGTTCTTGCCTCTGGTGATGCCATTGTGACTGCTGCGAATGAGGAGGTGTCAACGTCGGAGGCATCGACAAGTGCCCCAGCTTCAACAAGTGGTGCTGCATCATCGTCGTTGTCTCTTGTTTCGGCTCCACAGCTCCGTGATGCATTGAAATCGGTTGGCCCGTTGAAATTGGGCACACCTGCGCCGAAATCAAAACGTGGCCGCAAGACAATGGAGTCAACGATTTTGACATCGCCTGAGGTTGCCGCAGATCTGCGTGACAAGGCCGGAAAAAAGCGGCAAAAATTGACGAAGGCAGCCGATGAACCAGCAGCCAAGAAGCAAAAAGGCCGTGGCAAATCGAAGACGACACGGAAGAGAAGCCCGTCTCCGACCGAAACTGACATCGAAGAGGACTTTGATTTTTGCACGATTTGCAAGAAAAAGATGCCGAAGCACGAGAATCGTCAAAACACGGCCCATTGCATCGTTTGTGATCGAGGGGTTCACTTGAAATGTGCCGGACCGAACCCGAACACTTACACCTGCATCCACTGCGAGTCGGAATAATTTTTTTCGCCAATTCCTATTTTTCTTATTATTTATGAATCTCTCTTTCATTTCCATTGATAAATAAACGTTTTTCATCGGTAACAATCATGTTTTAATCGATTTACCGACATTCCCCACCTTTTTTCAAAATCGCAAAATCAGGTTTTTTGCGCCAATGGCTATAACTTTTAAATTGTTGTAGAATTTTATCAAACCAATGTTATCAAAAGGAAGGTTACTACTCGCACTACAAATCCATGCTTTGGAATTTTCACAAAAAATAACTTTTATGTGACTTTTTAACCGAAATCAAAACGTGGCCCAACATTCCCCACCTTCCCCTATGGTTTGGTTTTGTAAGCAACGCAGCTTTGGTTGTTTTTTTTTCGTTCCACTGCACTTTTTGTTTGTTTTTAAAATTTAGCACACTGAGCTCGTTTGGCTTGGTTGCTGTTTTTAAATGCACTTTGTTGTTTGTTTCTTAACTTTTGTTCTGTTTGGGTAACAGCACTTTGTTTATTCTTTTTTTTAATTTTGTTACCACACTGATATACATATTTATATATTTATTTAATTTTGTATTTCCCATAGCGCCTTTCTATGAGGCTCGAAGGACCATAGTTAAATGTTGACCCAATTTATCGGGGAATACATACCACTGTATTTAAATGTTTCGACTTGAACTCACACTCTCGTGAGCAATTAAAAGGGGGAAAAACAGTGTATTTAGGAAGAGTACAATATATTTGTAATTGTCCTTTATTTTGTGCAATATTACATAAAATTGTGGTTTTATTGAGTTAATATCCAATTTTTTGGATCGCTGTAAGTCGGCGCGAGCGGAAGGCTGTCGATCGGAGTCAAAGACAGTGTTGACGCGGCGCAGCATAGAATCGAAAGTTGATGTGCGATGAGTATATGGCTAATGTGTCGAACGAATTTTATCTGCTTTCCCGTTGTCCATCCTTTTTGATGAGTGGGTGCATAGGTATGGTGAGTTGTGTTGTGGTGTTCTCAGCTGTGGTGAACTAAGCTGTCTTATTATGGCGCGCCAGTTTTTCCGGCTAGAGTGGGTGGATGCTTAACTCATTTAAACACGTTGAAAGCAAAGTACAGTGATGGAATGAAAGTGGTGGTTCTTTTTCAGCTTTTTGCACGGTCATCTGCAAGTTGATATCCTCTAATACCAGTATGCCCAGGGATCCACATGATTTTAATTCTGTTTTTGTGTTGATAGAAAATTTCTTTAATATTGTTGATCAGCACTGAGTCTGTCGCATTCAAAATAGCGTTAATTGTCGATTTGCTATAGGTACATATGATACATTTTTCCTGTTTGTGCGACAAATAGAACCGCTTCATATATCGCAGCCGCTTCAGCTGTAAATATCGATCAGTACGTTGGTAAAATTCCGACGGTTATGGTGACACCTTGTTCGTTTGTTACCCCAAATGAAGTGTGGGTGTCTGATTTAGATCTGTCGGTGTAAATTAATGTCCACTCCGGTTTGAACTTTACTACTGCGTCATTGGATAGCAGGATATATTGCTCTGAATTGGTGGTTGCTTTTTGAAATTCGAAGAGCGTACTTATTGTAGACGGTTTCAGCGTTAGCCGATGCGGGTGAGTGTTCCCGTTTAAGAACTGCGGTGTCGAAGTCATATGAAACTGATTGGTATATTCAAGCATTTTGTGATCGTAGATGGGTTGTTCGTTTTAGGATTTGTTTTCAGTAGATTAAACTAGATCGCGTTTTTATTCTGCATGAAGTTTGGTATGGGCATCATTGTGTTGAATTTTGTTCTATGATAAATGTTTGGAAGACCTGCTTAAGTTAGTACTACTTTGGTTGGTGAGGTGGGGAATACGCGAATGCTTCTTCTTGCCGCTATGTGGTAAGGAGTTTCAATAAGAGCGAGGTGCTTTTTTGCACAATGTCCATAAATTGCAAGTCCAAAATTTATTTTACAACATCAATGCTTTTGTAATATGTACAAGTGTTGAGGTGTGTATGTAACAATGTTTTGATGAAAGAAACTTAACAATGTTTAATCTATTGATTAATCTTAATGTAACATATTTACAATGTTCCTAAAATGTTTGAGTATTTTCAAGGAAAAGGTTAGGGAAGGTACATTTTCTTTTTCTGCATATGTGAAATGTTGAACTTTTGCTTTCAGAAACTTTGGTTCCTGTCGCTTTAGACCATTCCGCTATGTCGGTCAGAATATTAGTAAATCTGATTTTGACTTCGTTCAAATTTTTTAAAGCCGAGAATATTAATACGACGTCAGCGTAGATAAGTAGATATAGTCAACGTTGCGGTTTGAGGCTATTAAGTTGCTGAGTTGATTAAAGGCTATTATAAATAGCGTTGCTGAGAGAACAGATCCTTGTGGTATGCCGTTATGAAGAGGGAAAATATTTATTTATTTAGTTAAGTCTATGAACATTAATTCTTACAGACTAATGGAGAATTAGGATTTAAAATTGAATTCTAAAATAATTAAATTACAATTACATAAGTAGATAACTTAAACTAAAAAACAGAATTGAGGGTAAGGAGCGGAGAGCAAATTTAAGCAAAATCTTTTGAACACGCTCGATCCTATTAATTGACGATATGCAATATGGTCTCCAAATCAACACTGCGTACTCCAAAATGGACCGAACAAAACATGTATAGAGTAATTTTAACGTGTAGAGGTCGGAAAGATTTAAAGCATTTCGACGGACAAAGCCGAGCAGATGATGATTTAGAAGTGATGTAGTTGATGTGATTACTGAAAGACCTTATGACCTGAAGATGTCATATCCCCTACCATAAGAGATCTGAGAGCATTTATCTAGATTCGGAAAAAGCTTCGATTTCAGGCACCAATCGTAAAAAGTATCAATATCACATTGAAGTTTGAATACATTTTGTGAGTTTTTGATTATTGCAAACATTTTTAAGTCATCTGATATAACAAAAAGTTGGCAAAAGAGAAACAAACGGAAATGTCATTGATAAACAGCACAAAGAGAAGTGGGCCCAAGACGCTTCCTTGTGGCACTCCCGAAGACGCAATGAATGAATCAGATGACACTTCATCGACAACGCATCGTCTATTGTGCAAATATGATTTAATCCACTGCAAGAAGACCGAGTGAAACCCTAAAGATGATAATTATACTCTCGCATCAAAGTTGCTAAGGAGAGTATTATAGTTTTGTTAACATAACGGTTGTTTGTAAGTCCTAAAACTAAAAGAGTCAGATATAGGGTTATATACATATACCAAAGTGATCAGGGTGACGAGAAGAGTTGAAATCCGGATGTCTGTCTGTCCGTCCGTCCGTGCAAGCTGTAACTTGAGTAAAAATTGAGATATCATGATGAAACTTGGTACACGTATTTCTTGGCACCATAAGAAGGTTAAGTTTGAAGATGGGCAAAATCGGCCTACTGCCACGCCCACAAAATGGCCGAAAACCTATAAAGTGTCATAACTAAGCCATAAATAAAGATATTAAAGTGAAACTTGGCACAAAGGATCGTATTAGGGAGGGGCAGCCCCTACTAAGTTTTTTGTACATATCTCAGAAACTTCTAAAGCTATGTCAACCAAACTCTATAGAGTCGTTTTCTTCAGGCATTTCCATATACAGTTCAAAAATGGAAGAAATCGAACAATAACCACGCCCACCTCCCATACAAAGGTTATGTTGAAAATCACTAAAAGTGCGTTAACCGACTAACAAAAAACGTCAGAAACATTAAATTTTGCGGAAGAAATGGTAGAAGGAAGTTGCGCCCAGGCCCTTTTTATAAATTGAAAATGGGCGTGGCGTCGCCCACTTATGGACCAAAAACCGTTTCTCAGGAACTACTCCACCGATTTCAATGAAATTTGGTATATAATATTTTCTTAACACCCTGATGACATGTACGAAATATGGGTGAAATCGGTTAAAAACCACGCCTTCTTTCAATATAACGCTATTTTGAATTCCATCTGATGCCATCTCTGTATAATATGTATATACATTATGAACCAATGATGATAGTGGAATAAAACTCTACACAAATACGGTATTTGCAAAATATGTAAATGACGGATAATGAAATCTCGATTATCACTTTATCATGCGAGAGTATAAAATGTTTGGTGACACCCGAACTTAGCCCTTCCTTACTTGTTTTTTAATTAGAATATTGTGTGAATTTAGGGAAATCTGTGTAGACACAATCTACCTGAAATCCAGCGGAGAATGCAGACTTACAATAGTCGCTAAAACCGCTAAGTTTGACACAGTGGAGCGTCCAGAGAAAATTTAGAAATAGGCCTGTAATTGGAGACTACATCCTTTCTACCACCTTTAAGAATAGGGGTAATGCATGTCAATTTCCAGTCAGAAATAATATTCCCAGAGGAGAGAGACTTATTGAAGATAAGCATGAGAGGATATACCAAGGCAGTACAATTTTTTATAAGTATAGGCGGAAGCCCATTCAAATCCAATTTGGAAGAAGACTTAATATAACAAATAGCCTTGGCAATATCGTCCTGTGAAAGACACAGTGTGCCAAAACTTATGGATAGGAAGTTATTAGCCGAAAAAGTGGAACTAGTACCAGGATCATCGTGAACATAATTCGATTTGAAAAATTCAGCAAACAAGTTGAAGATTTCGCCAGGAGTGCATGCTGACTTATCACCCCAGCGTAAAGCAGAGGGAATGGCTGAACACGCTCTTCTTGATTTTACAAAGTTCCAAAAGAACTTAGGGTTCGACTTAATTGTAGACTCCGTACTATTAATAAACCTTTTATAGAGAGACTTATCCAATTCATTAAACAGTTTTGTGTAGTGCTGATATTGAACAAAGGAAACATGAGATTTTGTTGAAGAGAATTTTCTGTAGTATTTATTTCTAAGATTTTTCAAACGCTTGAGGTCCTTAGTATACCAAGGCAACTTATATGGTTGCATTTGTTTGAGAGGGATATTATAATGACAAAATTCCTGAATTGATTTCTTAAAAATGGAGAAACTATTAGCTGTATCTAGTCCCGAAAGTAAATCATCCCATTTAGTCTGAAAGAGCAGATTGTTGAGTCGAATGCAAAATTAAAACCAAGCCCATCAATAGGTTTAACAGGAGGAAAAGATAGTATCCACCTAAAATGCTAACGGAGAATGATGAAGGGTAGCTAGAGTAATTGAAGAGAATACATCAAGGAACCTAAAGTTTAAATTATCGCTGAGAAAGACTAAGTCAAGAAATCGATCTAGACTATTTGAATATGAGTTGATTTGAATCAGATTGAAACTAAGCAAGCTATCAATGAGAAATAACTCCTGAGAAGACGAAAAATTGGAGGGAATAAGGGCAGGGCAATAGGAACAACCAGACCAGACGATATTCACCTTATTTAATACCAGCGAGAAAATTTTATTTGCGTGCAACTTATACAACTCTAGAGGACTATTAGGAGGATGTATGAAACTGCAATGAACAGAGCGTCATTGATACAAATACATAGTTGGTCCAGAATATAATCATCATCATCAAGCATAATTAAACGAGGACGATATTTGCGATGAACTGCTAGGAGAACACCACCCCCTCTTAAACAGCCAGTTTTTTCATGATCTCTGTCTTAACGGAAGACATAAAAGAGATTTGAGTCAAAATATTCACTATCAAAGTAACTAGAATTCAGCCAAGTCTCAACAATAACGATAATATCGAAATCCAAATGTGAAGAAAAATTGCGAATAATATTTGGTTTACACGTAATACCCGATAGATTTTGGAAGTACACTTTAGGACAGGAGCCAGTTGAGGAAGGTGCAGAAAACGCATGAATAAAATCGTGATTAACAGGCGCATCAACTAATCTGCAGCGTTGTTTTCCCTCTCTTTGAAAAAACTTAAAGGGACGCAACTTAATGCCAGAAGGCCACACTGAAGAGGCGAAAACGGCATTAAGAAAAGATGGGGACACCTAACTTAAAGTTTATCCTCTTAAGATTATTAATATCAGTATCTTTCTTAATTAATTTATAACATAAAATATGCTCTCTATCAACATTAGCATGTTTAACAACGAAAGATATAAATTCTTCTCTAGTGACTGAGTTCTTAAAGGCAGACAAGTGAATCCATTTCTTGGGTATGACGACATCGAGATCACAATTGGCATTAACACCAATAACAGTTGAAGCAACTGGGGGTATTTTGTTCCTAGTGCTCACTTTTAACTTTTAACTTCAAATTAGCATTAATTGAAGAAGAATCAAGAGCAACTGATTGAGCAGCATTAACAGCGACAGAGAGGCGATCTGGTTAAGCAGCAACTGTTGGATTGTTTTTGGCTTTCGAGTGAGTGTTGATATTCCTAGCAACAGCGTCAGCATATGTATGGGCATAATTAACAGCATTGGGGGCAGCAGCAGGTCGAACTTGCAGTTATCGGACAATTCGTTTTGCACAAAGCAGATCTCTGATTTAAATTCGTTAAGCTTAACGATTAACGAATTTCGATCATCACGAAGTTGTTGTATTACTGTGAGTGCCTTCGATTGTTCACTTCTCAGTGAACTTACTTCCAAAACCAGAGAATTAAGAACCACATTTACCTTATTAGGATTATTAGGCTCCAACAAAGGTTCCGTTGCTTCCTTGTTTGATTGTTCAGCATTTTGTTGTTGCGAATTTAAAATATGAGAACACTGAGCATTGCGCACTGATGGCGACGCAGGTGGCGAACGAATGGAATTTTTCCGAACTACCGCACACACTTTACGATAAAAGCCATTTTTGGATTTCAGCAAAAAATCCACATCAGCCTGTGATAAATTCACACATGACAAAAGGAAGAATTGTTTACATTTATGGCAGCTGATCTTGGGCTGAGCACGATCAACTCTATGGCCGCACACACACGGCATTAATATATAATAAATAATAGAACGCGGAGCAGAGAAAAAATACGTCTCTTCACAGTGACGACCGATTACGATGTATTGGAGTTGAAGTTGCTAACACTTACTGAAAATTTACGATTTGAAAGAAATTTTTAAAATTATACATTTTGTTTCCAATGTCCCTTTTTGTAGTTCTTGTAGTACTGTATGGCTCCGATTCTATCAAAAGCTTTTTCAAAGTCTAGGCTGAGGACGGATAAGTGGTTTTTCGCAGATATTGTCGAAGAGGCCCAGTGTTCAAAATAAAGTAGGGGGTCAATGACACCAAGACCTCTTTCAAAAGCGAACTGGTTGGGGCTTATTAATTTCTTTTGTTTGGCATACCACATTATCCCCTTTGAAATGATTTTTTCCAGAAGTTTTGCCATACAGGGTGTTTAGACGGGGGCAATAAAAATACTGTTGTTGATTTGAGTGTATATGAATTTAATAAAAACTGGTAATTTTGACATTTTACACTTAAACATTAGATATGTGTATAAAAAAAATGTACATGTATTCGCTACATGTGAACATGCGATTGAAACTCCACGGCGAGGAGACAAGATGAGGAAAAACGATGTGCAGGATCCCGGTTGAACCAAAATGCGGAATGCAGCGCGCAAGATTCATCCGATCGATGTAAATATGCGGAAGGTGTCGACGCGGCTTGTGAAGATCGAATTGTTTAGGAATTGCGTTAACGAATGTTGATAGCGAATTGTATGAGACGAAGTGAGTCTGCTTTCCCGATGCCCATCCTTTTTGTTGAGTGGGTTGGCGTACAGATGTGTTGAGTTGTGCAGTAGTGCCATCAGGTGTAATGATTTACACTGTAGCATTAGGATGCGCCAGTTTTACCGGGTAGAGAGGGTTGATGCTTAACTCATTTCAAAACAGGGAAAGAAATTGGTCTGAAGTCAGCGATTGAGGTATTTGATTTGGTTTTGATAGTATCCACCTGAAAGAGCTTTTATGTCACTCCATATTTTTTAAGGTTTAAAGTGGTTTTTATACTAGCGGTTAATTTTTCAAAAGTTTTCCTTTTTGCGGATTTAATTTCTCTCCTGAAATTGGAATTTGCTTTTTATATCTAATTAAATTTTCTGTTGTTCTAATTTGTTTAAATGTATTCCAAAGTGATTGCTTTGTGCTCCTTAGAACAGTTAATAGATTGAACAAATACGGGAGTTTGGTGGTTAATGTTTTGTCTGTTTGAGGAACGGCTAGATGAGCAGCGGCGCGTATAGTTGCATTCTGCATTTATATTTTTTGACGTTATTCTAGTGTTTATAATTGTGTTAATCAGGAAGCAGGATTCAAGCCAATCGGCTTTTTCTATAAGGAATTTTGTTAGCGGTATAATCGTATATTGCATCGGCGCAACGAAAGAAGTTATGAGCGGAAAATAGTCGCTATTGTGAAGATCTTCTAAAGTGTAAGAAGAAAGTTTATGGGCTATGGATGCTGAACAAAGGGCAAAGTTTACATGAGTGAACGATTTGTGGGAATATAAGTGGGTTGGCGATCTATCGTTAAGGACTACGAGATTTCTTGCTAGTATAACGTCTTCTATTATTTGACCTCTTACGTTAGATGAAGTGGATCCCCATAGTGGGCTCCAAACATTGAAATCTCCGACGATTTTGGTGGGTGGAGAAACAGCGTTTTTTTAGTAGGTAATGTTAATTTAGTTAATGTATTATTTTGTTTTTCGGTAAAACAATGAAATATCAAAACACGAAAAAACTATTTTTTAATTAGAAATTAGTGTTTTGGTATAGCGGGGGGGGGAGGACGAGTTATAAATTAATTTTTTTTTACTAAATTACAGGGTTTCTACTTATCATATAAACTTGAACTTTTTCCCCATCTTTCCTCCACTTAAAAAAAAAAAGCACGTTGAATTAGGTTGGTCACTTGCATAAAATGAGTACTGCTGTTATTTCTCTTAATTAAATACTGAAATCCTGCTAAGTTATTCTAGGCAGGTTGTATATGGTATAAGGGAGCTCTATCGGAACCGGTGTGAAAATTGGATCTCTTATCTCGGAGATCGACACACCGATTTCGACTAAATTGAGTATATGATATTCTTTTAATAACACAAATAAAGAAGTAATTGCCATAACGGAACGAAATTTTTCGGTAATACTTCTCTTAAAGTATACCATCTTTTGACCAAAAATTTTCCAAGTCCAACCAAAACTGTTAAAGCCCCTAGGTACGGAATATGTGGACCCCGGTACCTATAGTTGACTTTTGACCGAAAATATGTCCAATGTGTGAGATATGACATTGAAATTCACACAGAATCCTTTCACAACAATAGTATTTCTTTGTACCAAAAATGGATTGAATAGGTTCAATAATTCCCTGAGCTGCCATATACGTAATATAAATTTCAGAATATTCATATACACTGTTCTGCGTACTGCGGCTAAAATAGTTACAATTAGGCGAAACTTGACCCTCCATCCATATAAATGTTACCAAGATTTTCAAACAACCATTTGGCCTTGCTCCATAATATTGGTGATTGTGTGTAAGGTACCTTAATGAAACCGAGGGAATATTTTTTGAGTATGTGGCATATTAGTAGTATGTGGGATGAGCAAAAATATATAAAATCTGGTCGATACTACCCCTTACTCAAATACATTCAATATAAAATGCTCGGTTGTTTCATTTGAATATATTGCATTATTATATTCAATCATGCATTGTGAAATATATTATAATGAACAAGAAGCAATGAATGATGAAAGAACTGCTTCCGGTTTTTTAAGTTCCTAACGTATTTTTGGGACAATTTAGGTCCATCTGCAACAAATTACGTTTATTAAAAGAAGTGTTAGTGCCAGTGATAAATTGTGGAAGAAACAAATAGACGCCGCGGCTTCTACAAGTAATGCCAGAAAATGATTATTGACGTAAGATGATCATGTTTTTATGTATATGTCCATATAGTGTGGATAACATATTTTTATTCTTGACCAAATGAGCCACATCACAACACGCTCGCACACGACCTTATGCAGACACACAACACTGACACACCATATTCAATATTTTATAACACACATTCCACATCATACACCAGACTAACACCCACACCAAGCTTCAACAAAAAGGAAAGAAGAGTAGCGGCTCACGCTCTTTTCGATACCGATCGCTTTGAAACGACGACACACTGTACGAACAATCCGCCAGTGAACTTAAGTTTATAATTAAATCAATCGTTTCAAAATTTTGCAAAGGCAGTATTTCGAGCAAATAAAAAAGAAGAATTCTAATTCCGCAAAAACCAAAACCACAGGTGTTTTATTTATTCATTTCGGTTAGTGCAAGTGTTAAATTTTTACGGACCATGTAATGTTCAAGCTCTAAATTTATAAAAAAAATTGACGATGCAGTCAAAATAAGTTCTAAATAGAAAAACCGAAAAAAATAAAAGTGAAGAAAGAAAAAAAACAGCTAAACAGCTAATAAATGAAAAAGGAAGAAATTTTAAATATAAAAGTGTTTAAAGGAAAAAAAATACAAAGAAGCTGACTCACGCATTTACACATAAGTATATGAAAAAAAGAAAAAAAAAACGAAAATCATATGCATTAAAATATCTATTCTAGGCACAAACCGGAACAAGTGCAGCGCAGTTAGAGAAAAAAACCCAAAAGTTAAAAAGAAATAGATCACACTTGTAGCCAAGTATATATTATTTTAGAGAGATTTGTCCAGTTAGCCCTTTTTAAGTGAAGTACGGCTCACCCAGGAGCATCCTCCATGGTTAATGCCTCCGAGCTGAACAAAAGTAAGGAGGTGATTTAATTATTAAAATGTTTTGAAATTGTGACTAGGGAGATTTTCGCCGATACCTAATTACCGTTAGCACGGTTATACCTTTAGTAGGTTGTTTAACTGAAGCGCTGACAAAAACTTTAGCCAAAAATGCTATTATAAGGGAGTTAAAAAGTGAACTGCAGAAGAACATGAATAAAAAATTTGAGAAACTTGAATTCAATTCAATTCTGGCGTTGGATACTATTATGGGTCCGAGATTCAAATTACTGCATTTTAAAGATGCTTTGGTTAAAAACAAAACAGTTTTGTATTTAACGTTTCATAAAAGATACAAATAACAGCGTTAGACGTCGGGAAATTCGGATGAGTGTGCAACAGAAAACTCGTTTGATATTTGGAGCTATCATAAGCAGTTAGCCCACCAAAATATGAAATGTAAGCTTTCCAATTTATGTGCAATTACAACAACGGAAGTTGAAGTGCATATGCCACATTCCAAATCTTATCGAAATCAGTTAGTCGGGTCCCGAGATATGGGATTTCACCAAAAAGAGTTTTTACCACGGTTCCTATAAATATACCTTGTCATACCATCTCGGCGCAAAATTTTTACGTTTCCGGTGCATATAGTTATAGATTTATCGCGCTTTCAGTAGTTCTGAACAGTACTGTTATATGGGGAATAAGCGAGGTTTTCATCCGATTTCATTTTCACACATTGCACTATGGGGAATTTGGCCGATTTCATGGTATTAATTAATAACTTTCACACTAAGTAAGATTTTTCGAAACGGTTTTTATTGTTGTTATATTATTGTAATATTATTTATTAACTTTTAAACTAAATAAGATTTTTTGAAACGGTTTCTTGCATTAGTCTTATGGAGATCGTTGGAAATAGTTTTTGGTAAAATGGGCATGGTTCCGCGCTCCCATTTGGATAAATTAATCAAAAACTTTTTAAATAAATAAGATTTTTCAAAACGGTTTTTTTATTATTGATATGGACTCTGTTGGAAATAGTTGTTGTATAAATGGGCGTGGTTACGCCCTCCCAGGACGAGAAACAATTTTTTTATTTCATATAAAAAAGTTGATAAAGTGACAACCAAATAATACAATAATAAGTTTATAAAATATTTTCATTCTCAAGGTCTTCGTCGGACATAAAATAAAAATCGTCTATTTCATCTCCAATTTCCTCAATTTGATCCTGGCTTTCAAAATTGCACAATAAAAGGCTTAAAACTTCTAAAGGAAGTTCCATACGTTTATGCTTCCGAATTCGCTTCATAAGGTTTGTTGAAGAAATGACAGGATCAGAAGTATCTAAGGCTCTGTTGAAAACATCCATGAAATTATTAACACGACTATGCTTCCGTGCGTGATGCAGTCTATCTGCTTTATAAATTTTGTTGCGTGCTTCCGACGCTTCTTCTCCGAAATATCCAACGGGAAGTATTGTATTTTCCATAATTTGCCTTGAATGGACAATTGTTTTGTGAACAGTTGCCGTCATTGGCAACCATGGATAACAATCCACAATTTGTTAACCAGTTTTAAAACAAAATTGTTCAAATTTCTCCAAATCAATCGGCAGTTGACAAGACAAGCAAATTAATATAACTCTTAAGTTCCGAATTATTTCTTTATCAACTCCGGTAACTTCCGCAAATGTTTCAAAATTGGTAAATGCTCGCCGTGCCGTGTTTCCATTGTTTGTATTGCCAGATCCATTTTGTTTTGGCTTATCGACCCTTAAGCCTAGCCTCTCCCAAAACATACGCTGAATTTCCTTTTTCCGATCTGCAATCGTTTTTTTGTCCACAGATGTTGTCACTCGCCAATTCTGAATTTAACTAATTAGAACCGGCGTGTAATACAAATTCAAAACATCTTATCCAGCTATGAAGCGGACTTAACCCGTGTTTTAAATTATCTAAAAGTGGAACAAACTCGAGGCACTTAAAATTTTTGTTGGCAAGGAAGTCCTTAGGTGTTGCATTACATATTGGGCATGCTTAAGAAGACGTTGTATTTGTCAGTGCATTGAGCACTTTTCCATCTATGACAGTCAAATGAATTTGAAATTTTATGTAAATGCACTGCCTGTCGTTGAACATTATTTTGCTTGGTAAAAGTTTCTTAATTTCTTCTTTGATGTTCAGGTCCTCTTTTAATATGGCTTCTCTTGTTTCTTTCAAAAACTCCAATTTGAGAGGGCGGCAAAATCTTATCGACTGTGGAGTACGGTTATTCTATAAAACAAGTCCAGAAGCATCAATTAATCGAAGAAGCATTACGGTTGAGGCAAATAGGCATGCATCTGAATCGCATGATCCTTGGTCAGCATAGGCCCTGTACTACCATCGAACCCATAACTTAGGATTAAATCAGCTGATTTAAAATCTACCTCCTGCTGCCTCATCGTATTCATAATGACTTCTTCTTGAAGCACAACAATTCGAGTAGCCGTATGACTTAAAAGATCTTGCATTGGGACCTTTGCTACAGTATCGCTAATGTATGTATATATTAGCAGGTCTACAAAGCTTTTTTTGTTCCACAACATCTTTATATAGAGGGTATATTTACCAATATATGCGATATAAAGTCAACCTAATGTTCGGAAACACTTATACAAGATGTAAGGGCTAAGGAAAGTCTTTTGCCCATTTTTGGTACAAGGGGATGATGTCAGCACAAAAATATTCACCTAAAAATTTCAAAACTAGTTCGTTAAAAATCCGACTATGCACTGAGTCCACATATTTGTTATGTGGGTCCTTAAAAAGTTTTAGTCCGTTTTCGACAATTTAAAAAAATATATATGTATATATAAAATTGAGATATCTTGGTGAAACTTGGTATACAAGATTTTTAGTTCAAAAAACTTACTAGTTCCTAGATGGACGTAATCGGACCATTGTCACGCCTACAAATCGCCATTAACCGAAACACTAAAAAATGCCGACTTAGCCTTTTCCCCCGATTGTTATATACTGTTAATTTATTTTTCAGATGATGCGCTACTGAGTATACGTGATGCATATAGTACATCAGAGTGTTTAGAATTACAAAGCTATTTAAATAGATTATATTATATAAATGAATATATTATAAAACAAGAATAATTTTAAAGTGTGTTCCAAAACTCATTGTTTTTAAAGAAGGTACAAATCCGTTGTTCTCGAAAGAATTAAATGAAACTTAGACCAAAACATAGTCATGAATCGAAAAAATACAGACGAGCGTAATAAGATTTAACTGGGAGTGAAAAATAATGTAACAGAGCCTTTAGTAACATAACTTAATAAGATCTATAAAATATCGTTGTAACCGGCAACCAAATAAAATAAAAAAAATCATAAAACCAATTTTATTTGTGAAAAAGTCATGTTAATGTAATAAAAAATAAACCATTTATTTGTTCATAACAAATGAACACATCCTTGCATTGCAGCAACAACAATAACAACAGCAGCAGAATTAAAGGTCTCAACGCTGGAGTAAAAAACCACATCAGGTTACATTTAAATCTTCTTCTTCTTAATTGGCGTAGACACCGCTTACGCGATTATAGCCGAGTTTATAACAGCGCGCCAGTCGTTTCTCCTTTTCGCTACGTGGCGCCAATTGGATATTCCAAGCGTAGCCAGGTCCTTCTCCACTTGGTCCTTCCAACGGAGTGGAGGTCTTCCTCTTCCTCTGCTTCCCCCGGCGGGTACAGCGTCGAATACTTTCAGAGCTGGAGTGTTTTCATCCATCCGGACAACATGACCTAGCCAGCGTAGCCGCTGTCTTTTAATTCGCTGAACTATGTCAATGTCGTCGCATATCTCGAACAGCTCATCGTTCCATCGAATGCGATATTCGCCGTGGCCAACGCGCAAAGGACCATAAATCTTTCGCAGAACTTTTCTCTCGAAAACTCGCAACGTCGACTCATCAGTTGTTGACATCGTCCAAGCCTCTGCACCATATAGCAGGACGGGAATTATGAGCGACTTATAGAGTTTGGCTTTTGTTCGTCGAGAGGACTTTACTTTTCAATTGCCTACTCAGTCCGAAGTAGCACCTGTTGGCAAGAGCAATCCTGCGTTGGATTTCCAGGCTGACATTGTTGGTGGTGTTAATACTGGTTCCTAAATAGACGAAATTATCTACAACTTCAAAGTTATGACTGTCAACAGTGACGTGAGTGCCAAGTCGCGAGTGCGACGACTGTTTGTTTGATGACAGGAGATATTTCGTCTTGCCCTCGTTCACTACCAGACCCATTTGTTTTGCTTCCTTGTCTAGTCTGGAGAAAGCAGAACTAACGGCGCGGGTGTTAAGGCCGATGATATCAATATCATCAGCATACGCCAGCAGCTGTACACTCTTATAAAAGATGGTACCTTCTCTACTAAGTTCTGCAGCTCGAACTATTTTCTCCAGAAGCAGGTTGAAAAGTCACACGATAGGGAATCGCCTTGTCTGAAACCTCGTTTGGTATCGAACGGCTCGGAGAGGTCCTTCCCGATTCTGACGGAGCTCTTCGTGTTGCTCAACGTCAGTTTACACAGCCGTATTAGTTTTGCGGGGATACCAAATTCAGACATCGCGGCATAGAGGCAGTTCCTTTTCGTGCTGTCGAAAGCAGCTTTGAAATCGACGAAGAGGTGGTGTGTGTCGATTCTCCTTTCACGGGTCTTTTCCAAGATTTGGCGCATGGTGAATATCTGGTCGGTTGTTGATTTTCCAGGTCTGAAGCCACACTGATAAGGTCAATCAGTTTGTTGACGGTGGGCTTTAATCTTTCACACAATACGCTCGATAGAACCTTATATGCGATGTTGAGGAGGCTAATCCCACGGTAGTTGGCGCAGATTGTGGGGTCTCCTTTTTTATGGATTGGGCATAGCACACTTAAATTCCAATCGTTGGGCATGCTTTCGTCCGACCATATTTTACAAAGCTGATGCATGCTCCTTATCAGTTCTTCGCCGCCGTGTTTGAATAGCTCGGCCGGTAATCCATCGGCCCCCGCCGCTTTGTTGTTCTTCAGGCGGGTAATTGCTATTCGAACTTCTTCATGGTCGGGCAATATGACGTCTGCTTCATCGTCATCGATTGGGGAATCGGGTTCGCCTTCTCCTGGCGTTGTGCATTCTCTGCCATTCAGCAGGCTGGAGAAGTGTTCCCTCCATAATTTAAGTATGCTCTGGGCATCGGTCACTAGATCACCTTTGGGGTTCTACAAGAGTATGCTCGGTCTTGAAACCTTCTGTAAGCCGCCGCATTTTTCGTAGAATTTTCGAGCATTACCCCTGTCGGCCAGCTTATCAAGCTCTTCATACTCACGCATTTCGGCCTCTTTCTTTTCTGTCTGCAGATGCGTCTCGCTTCCCTCTTCAATTCTCGGTATCTATCCCATCCCGCACGTGTAGTGGTCGATCGTAACGTTGCGAGGTAGGCAGCCTGTTTTCTCTCCGCTGCGGCGCGGCACTCCTCGTCGTACCAGTTGTTCTTTTGCACTTTCCGAAAACCAAGGGTTTCGGATGCAGCTGTAACGTAAGGAGTTTGAAATACCGTCCCACAGTTCCCTTATACCGAGTTGTTGATGAGTGCTCTCAGAGAGCAGGAGTGCAAGCCGAGTAGAAAAACGTTCGGCAGTCTATTGTGATTGCAGCTTTTCGACGTCGAACCTTCCTTGTGTTTGTTGGCGTGCGTTTTTTCCTGCACAGAGGCGGGTGCGAATCTTGGCTGCAACAAGATAGTGGTCCGAGTCGATGTTAGGACCTCGGAGCGCACGCACATCTAAAACACTGGAGACGTGTCTTCCGTCTATCACAACATGATCGATCTGGTTGGTAGTTTTTCGATCCGGAGACAGCCAGGTAGCTTGATGAATCTTTTTATGCTGGAATCTAGTACTAAAGATAACCATATTTCGGGCCCCGGCGAAGTCGACCAGCCTCAACCCATTTGGGGATGTTTCCTCGTGGAGGCTGAATTTACCGACTGTAGTGCCAAAGATACCTTCTTTGCCCACCCTGGCGTTAAAGTCGCCAAGCACGATTTTGACATCGTGGCGGGGGCAGCTCTCATAAGTGCGTTCCAAGCACTCATAAAAGGCATCTTTGGTCACATCGTCCTTCTCATCCGTCGGAGCGTGGGCGCAGATCAGCGATATGTTGAAGAACCTCGCTTTGATGCGGATTGTGGCTAGACGTTCATTCACCGGAGTGAATGATAGTACTCGGCGACGGAGTCTCTCTTCCACCACGAATCCCACACCAAACTTGCGCTCCTTTATATGGCCACTGTAGTAAATGTCACAAGGACCTACTCGTCTCTGTCCTTGTCCCGTCCATCGCATTTCTTGGACGGCGGTGATGTCAGCCTTTATTTTCACGAGGACATCAACCAGCTGGGCAGCGGCACCTTCCCAATTAAGGGAAGGGGGTTACATTTAAATATATAATTAAATTTCTTATAATTGTAATTATATTCATAAAACAACACACAATTATACACACCCACACATAATCACCCACTTGTATTTATCACCCCATACAGATATTTTATATTTATTCAAATACACAAATTGAATTGTTACCCGATTTCTAATAATTTTTATTTTATTTGGCACACCGGCAAACACACGTCGATCACCCCGACAATTTGGTCCTTCGAGCCGGATCGCCTGTTTAATAAAATAAAATAAACCCACCCAATTAATCTTCGTTCACATCAGGATTGGAAAAGCAGAATTATATTTATATATGTATATATTCACCAACCCAACCAGCCACACTCAGTAATAATATACGCATACATTCACCCACCCAATCAACTACTTAATCAGCAAACAAATACGTGGAAAAATTGTAAGTACTCAAACCTAAATTTATTAAAAATATAAATTTATTAGTGCAAATCGGAATAAAACGGCAAAAAAAAAATAATATTCTATTCAAAGTAAATCTTTTGCTTAACCGGTATTAAGCACAAAGTATTTTCAAAATTTGTTATTGCCATATTCCGCTTTGCACTTTCCCCGATGACTTACATTCATACGCATATATTTTTTGAGAGCCAAGTAGCGTCGCTTTGGCACCCACCCGTACCTACGCGTACATATGTTTTATTGCATTACCCGCTCAACTAACCACAAAATAACGTTGACTGCAAGTGCAGTGTGAGCAAGCAAAAAACAGACCCGGAAGGAAAAATTTCAAAAGACCCATTAGGAAATTTTTCGTTCTTCGGAATTTCACCCATTATATTTTGCGGTACAAAATATACACATAAAACAAAAAAAATATAAATTCATTGCTTATTAACTTATTAAAATTCAGGACTAAATAAAGAATTATTTTTTCAAATTTTTTATTTGTTTTATTTCAATTTAATTAATTGTTACGACTCGGTTAAGTGAATTTTTAATAGTAATGGAAGAGTTCAAATTTTGTATTTCCGATTTATTCGAATACATTGAGGAACATTATGACACCCAACTCGAAGATGAGTCAATTTATACCCTGGAAATAAAAAGGGTTGAACTCAACACGATATACGACAAGGCAAACAAGTTGTACGATGCCTTTCGTAGAACCCCACAAAAACCCGGTGAAACTATTGATTTTGCAAAAATCAAAGAAAAATTTAAAAAAAGGTCATCAATTGTATTTGACATGTTTATGATCCATCAATCAAGCTATGGATGATCTCAAGACCCCAACTCCAACAATAAAGGAAAGAGTTTCAGAAGAATATACATCTTCTTGTGATACGGACATATTTTATGGAGATTTCGCAACCTGGCCTTTATTCAGAGACATGTTTACAGCTATATATGTAAATAACCACAAAACAGCATCGTGGAAAGACTGTTTCATTTGATTAAAAAAACCCGAGGAGAAGCAAGAGCAATTGTTAAAAACGCACCCTTAACCAATGATGGTTTCCTGATGGCATGGAGAGACCTGGTATCCCAATAAGAGAACAAACGAGTTCAGGTCAACGCGCAATTGAAAATTTTATTCAATCTACCCCAAGCAACCCAAGAAAGTGGAAGCGCGACTAAATACCTTCAGAGGACCGTCAACAATTGCCTCACAAATCTGCACAACGTGTACATAGACACTAGTAGCTGGGATCCCATCTTAATCTACTTATGCGGATTAAAACTACCCGAAACCCTACTTCATCAATTCGAGGACACCCTAGAAGATAACTCGGAAATACCATCCTGGAAAACTTTCGACGCGTTTCTCACTCAAATCTAAATTTTTGGAAGCAGTCAGAAATCTAATTGACCCCGTTCGAGTGACCCAATCCGACAGTGGATCCTATAGAAAAATAAAAGGAAGGAAATCCAGCACATTTCACGCTAATGTTTCTATAACTTCGACCCTGAATTTTTCACACGCTAGTGCACACCCAGTTAGAGGCAACAACTTCTCAAAAAAACCTCAAGATATTGAAAGTTGTAAGCTTTGTAGAACACAGCATTCAATTCGAGAATGCCTAAAGTTCTTACAAATGAATGTTGAGACCCGCAACAACAAAAAATAATGGTTATTGCTTCAATTGCCTTGCATTATCTCACAATTTCAGAGATTGCAAGAGCAAATATTCTTGTAGAATATGCAGAAAGAAACATAACACACTTCTGCAAAAGGATACCCCACCCCGTTCCCAATCCCCCCGTAATGATCAAGAGCCTCTAACCCGCCTCTTGGCCCAAACACCAGTAGTACCACCCAAACCCTTAATACCAATATAAATCCGCAAGCCTACACAACCCTCTTACAGTCCACTAAAAATAAAACCCAAGACCCACAAAACTTCAGTGGGAAGCAGATTTTGTTAGGTACTGCTGTAGTCCAAGTTTTATACAAAGGGCAAATATTCACAGCTCGCACCTTAGTCGACTCGGGGTCAGAAGACACTTTTATTTCAGAGAAATTCCAGAGAAAATTGGACATACCCACGTTCAGGAAAAATGCACAAGTGACTGGATTGAATAACACTGTTTCGGCAACACCCTCCAAAATTTGTGAACTCACCCTTCGTTTCCCGACAAGAAAGGAGTTTAAGATAACAACACACGCATTTATCTTAAAAACTTTAACCGATAATTTACCCACTCACTCACTTAGTACGATCATTACTAATACAGATTCCGGTTTAAGTTTTGCTGACCCTCACTTTTATAAACCCAGACCAGTCGACATATTGATCGGAAGTGACCTGTACCCACAAATAATTCTCAGTGGTGTACGGAGAAATGTACTCGGGACCCTTCTAGCTCAAGAAACGAAATTCGGTTGGATTCTATCCGGACCCACACCAGAAAACCCATATCACCTTCAATAATGTCATTTTTCAATAAGATGACCCCAGACAAGTTGCTCACACAATTCTGGGAAGTTGAAGAAGTTCCAAGAAGCCTCTACCCTCAACTTCAGATATAGTTTGTGAGCAAATTTATAAAAATACAACCCACATAATCTCAAATGGGCGCTATGTGGCAACATTACCCTTTAAAACTTCGGAAAACATAGAATCGGGCAACTCAAGACACATAGCTCTATGTAGCTAAATTTCTTCGAAATGAAAAATCATTGTCGAGAAAACTAAACGAAATTAAAGCGGAATACGACAAGGCCATCAAGGAGTATTTGGAACTCGGTCATATGACCAAAGTAGAATACGACCCTGCGGATAATACGAAAACGTATTATCTGCCACATCACGCAGTCATCAAACCGGACCGCATAACGACTCAACTCCGAGTAGTATTCAACGCATCATGCCCCACCTCGAACAGGAACAGCCTCAATGATATACTACATACTGGACCCATTCTGCAAGCAGACCTCGTAATCCTAGAAGTAAAATGGTAAATGTTTCGAATCGTATTCAACGCAGATATTCAAAAAATGTATCGCCAAATACTCGTTGAAAGCAGACACACTCCGTTTCAAGGTCTGGCACGAGATGAACTGACTTCATCTTTGAAGTCCGCAGGATTCGCTCTACGCAAATGGACCTCAAATGACCCAAAAGTTTTATCTGGAATCCCACAAGAACATCTGTTAGATACCAACTCACCCTTTGAGTTTCATTTGCCTTTGTAATGCTTTCAATAAACGATTCTATATTAAATTATATATGTAAGTATTCACGAAAATAAAACCTTATAAGCGTAAAATCGTCTTCATTCAATTGTAAGTCTTATTATACCTAAATAAATTCTCAAAAATAGTATATTAACGACTGATATAAAATCCACATTTATTTCCTATTAGAGTTAATTTAAGTATATTAAAATTAATACGACATTTGATGATGCTTCATACAAGTACATTGCAGATAAGGGGTACAACATTTTGTCCTAAATAATGTCAACATAAGAATAAATAGAAAAAAAGTTTCCAATGTATTTCATTGTTCGAAATAACTTTTATAAAAGCTATCTTACAATAATAAGATTTAAGAAAAATAGTTAGCTTAATACTCATATGAAGCAAAAAATAGTATTATTAATATATGCGACATATCTTGTCAAAATAGTTCACTTTGAAGAGTTAGGCTAATAGATACATAAGCATACATTTGCATAGTACATATATAATTATGACTTTTGTTTAATGTAAAATAAATTAAATATTATGTAAAAAGCTAGTGTAAAGTTTATAATAATGCCAGACCAGATGGTAAAATCTACAAATATCAGAACCAATCAACATTATTTGTATGCTTCGGTCATAAAGTCATACCGCTATAATGCTTGTGATATACATATGAATAATGATCATAAAACAGTATTCTAACCAAGAATGATTCAGTAGAGATTACGCCAAGTACTCAACATTATTTTTTCGCTTTAGGTTGTGATAGATGTGAAAAAGAATTACAAACATAGAAACATAGAAAAGCTTTAAAATAATCTGAAAATTGTAAGCAAAAACGTTAAGGTAAACAATTTGTTAGATCAAAAATTAAGTTAATGGTGAGAAAGTTTTAATGCAACGAAAATCATAATGTTGCAAGAAAATGTTATTTTTAAGTAAATATTCGTAAAATTAGTATCTCACGTAATGAAAATAAGTGAAATCGAACAAAAACCACGTCTATTTTACTAATACCACTATTTCAGAGAAGATCTGTTTCCGATAACAGTGTGCTTTGTGCCAAAAATGAGATTATTCGGGTCAAAATTTTCTCTAGACAGCATTTCAAATATCTGGTTGGGTTTATCTATATATGTATATATATCGGTATGTACCAGATATATGGGTCAATATGTGAGTTATCTTAACGGGGTATGTCCGTTATGCATTCAAAGTTTGGTGTCTGAGGGGGTCCAAGTTTTTTGTGTCGGATTTGTGATAAAGCTTATAAGGTTATAAGGCGGCCATAAAGCCGGAGCTGTAAGTCTGTATGTGCTATTTTTGCACCTAGATAGCAGGTCTTTTGTTCTATTTCTGTCAGATTTGCTTTGTTATCTCACAGCTTGTTGTTGTGTTCCGTTTGCTCTGTTGGATTTGTTCAAAAGCTCCCTTTTTATATTTTCTTATTTATCTAAAAAGCTGGAGTTGACCAGCCAGTGATCTTAAAACCTTCCTGCAGTTGTTGACTATTTTGAAATTAATCTGTGGTGTTGACAAACCAAGTAAGCCACCTGACTGTCCGTGTACATGTCTTCTTTCTGTATTCTCTCGCAGTTTTTAAATTGAACTTCACAAGCCTTGTCTATATCTAATATTTCCGCTTGAAAAATGCGAAGAAATATGAAACATACCTAAATTTGATACAAAATATGTTATTATGCCTAAACATAGCTACAAATATATTTTTGTTAATTTTTGCAGTTCTTCTGAAAACTAAAAAAATGGATTTTTTAGTTCTGTTTGTCATTTATCATCTATTATTTGCAGTATATGAATTTAAGGTAAGTAAATATGTGTTTCTACTCTACTATTTATGTTCAAGTAATTCGTTAGCCACACATTCGGTCAGACCTCCTTAATAAATATAATATTAGTGAAAGTTGGCCAGTGTTGCAGTGTTGCAGTGTTGCAGTATTTCAGTTATTCGTATTTGTATCCGCGTATTTGTACCCACATTCCCAATTCAAATGCATTTCTAAATATGTACCATAGTGTGTTAAATAGGTAAAATCGGATAATAATCACGCAAATCGTTCACCCAACGGCTATGCTGATAACTACTGAAAGTTCGAATCTATCTATGTAAGTAATAATAAAACACAGATGCTTTTTATGCAAATTGGACAACGGAACATGTTGCAGTTTCAATACAAGTGAAATTGGACTACAACCAAGATAATATGTAATTGTTAAATAAAACTTTATATATGAGAAATATAATTTTGTTAATTTTCGCACTTTAAGCTCCGTATCCAGCTCTCAAGTAATTGCTCAAGAAAAAAAATACATTATTTCTTCAAGTAATTTTGACAGCTGGTTACGCATTGTGAATGATCCACATTAGAAGAGCAAGAGAGAATAAATAAAGAAAAGAAACTTTGTGCGTAAAGCTTAGTATCCAGCTCTCAAGAAATGTAAAAACTTCATATAATATAAAAAAGCGCTTAAGAAACGGTCAAGAAACTTTCCTGCGATAAATTTACTTGTGCTAGTATGCAGCTCTAAAGTAATCTAGTACTAATTTTTAATACATTTTTTCAATAAAATGCAAATATGGCAAACCTGGTTTTGCGAAGAAATATGAAATCAACATTTGTTTTTTGAAGGAAATTCAAAGTAATCGCTAAGTTCATCCTAAATTAGTTAAAATCATTATTATGAAGTATATTTCATTTTGAAATGTTGTATAAAACTAACCAAACATCAACAACATTCCTAAAATCGCAATGAAAATATTTATGTTACCATACACATGCATACATACATATTCTGGTCTAGAATTTAAAAATAAATCGATTTTTTTATGTATTTCCAAAGTTTAACTATTCAGGAATATGTGTACAAGAGGATTTTTCAAAATTCAAATTATTTTCGGAGGTATAGGCATTTCTCTGACCCGGCATCCAAACTGGTTCAGCCGGAACTCATCGAACAAAAGACTTTACGCGAAACTTTAAACGCGTTTTTCTCAAAACAGACTTTTTCGGAACGATACCCACGATTTATCAGGTTCTACCGGACCGATTTTTATAGAGTCTTCTTTATAGACTTGTCTATGGTTGGAACTAGCCCCATCCCCAAATTTCTATTTTTATTATTTTTCAAAAATTCGAAATAGTCAGAAAAAGTGATCCAAAAAAACTTTTCTTTTCAGGCAGTCGATATTTTGTGAAAGAAATTTTTTCCCATTTTTCCGTAGTTCCGGCCATTGCGACATTATTCTAGATTAATATTTTTTTTTTTTGTTTCAGATAACTAGGAGGGTTGAAATCATGGGTATGGTGACGTGGAAATTTTTAGATACCCCCCCTACGTCAGCTCATAATTTTTGAAATTTTTATACTCTCGCAACAATGTTGCTAAGGAGAGTATTATAGTTTTGTTCACATAACGGTTGTTTGTAAGTCCTAAAACTAAAAGCGTCAGATATAGGGTTATATATACCAAAGTGATCAGGGTGACGAGTAGAGTCGAAATCCGGATGTCTGTCTGTCCTTCCGTCCGTCTGTCCGTCCGTCTGTCCGTCCGTCCGTCCGTGCACGCTGTAACTTGAGTAAAAATTGAGATATCATGATGAAACTTGGTACACGTATTCCTTGGTTCCATAAGAAGGTTAAGTTCGAAGATGGGCAAAATCGGCCCACTGCCACGCCCACAAAATGGCGGAAACCGAAAACCTATAAAGTGTCATAACTAAGCCATAAATAAAGATATTAAAGTGAAATTTGGGACAAAGGATCACATTAGGGAGGGGCATATTTGGACGTAATTTTTTTGGAAAAGTGGGCGTGGTCCCGCCCCCTACTAAGGTTTTTGTACATATCTCGGAAACTACTATAGCTATGTCAACCAAACTCTATAGAGTCATTTTCTTCAGGATTCGATTATTTTACGAGAAAACTCGTTTTTCGAGTAGAATCGGAAAATTTGAAAGAGGCACCTCTTAATATTAATATTAAGAGCTCATCTTATGAGTGACTTTTTTTTACATATTTCAAAAGTTTTGAGCCTGTTTTTCAGTTGAAAAAAAAGGTTGCCTCAAAATGGCACACATTAGTGTGTATCATCTGATTTAACCCTTTCATCATAAAGAAATGCCTTCCACCCAGGTAAAATTCCACAAAAAAGCTAAAATTTAACAAACAAAAGTGACACAAATATACACATAAAATATATATAAAAACAAGTAAGCAAGGGCTAAATTCGGGTGCAATCGAACATTTTATACTTTTGCAATTTGCAGGAACTAAAGCCAGGGAAATACCTTAAGGTGTAAAATGTCAACCCCGTCAGTCGGGTCCCGAGATATGTGATTTCACCAAAAAAATGGGCGGTCCCACGCCCATCGTCCATTTTCACACCGTCTCTCATAAAGCCTTCTCATACCATTTCGGAGGTTAAATTTTGTGTCTCTGGCGTATTTAGTTATTGATTTATCGCGCTTTTAGTAGTTTTTACAGTATCGTTATATGGCGATTGTGGGGGTTATCCTACGATTTTATCCATTTTCACGCTGCCGGTAGGAGCTCTCATAAGATGGAGTACAAATTTGGTTGTTGTAGCTTAAGTGGTTTAGGATATATATGCATTAAACTTGTTAGAGGGCGGACCTCGCTTTCGCAAAAGTTTTTGACCACAGATGGTCCTTGCTACTGCGATCCCCTGAGCGAAATTACAGTTCAATATCCTAATTTAGTGCTTGGTTATGCAACTATATAAGTTTTTTAAAGTATTACACTTTGTAGCAACAGGTTCAAAATATATATAAGTAAGTATAACATTTGCGGTTACCAATAAATAATGAAATAAAATTTAATCGCGATTAAGTTAAATACTAAATACGCGTAACTTACTTATTTAATATGAAAAACTCTTATTAACTTAAAAGAGTGTTTGGTATTGTTTGTATACTTATATACAAAAATATTTTTGAAGTTCAACCAGTAATTTCAGTAAATTGATTTTCGTTGGAATTCTTATTTATAAGAAAGAGTCTTATTTTTAACATACTGTGTATATATGGATATGAGATTTGTTCTGAAATTTTGTCTACACTGAGTAATTTTTTATTTATTTCGACACATATTTTAAATGAGCTCATATTCCAAAAAATATAAAACAAGTCAGTTGCTAAAAGTTCTAAAGATGATTTCTGAAGAATAAAGACCATGTATGTTAACCAAAGCCCTGATACAACCGCCGAAGGGCAAATATAAACAATTACCTACATCTGCAGACCACATATGGCTCTGTCCGCGGTTTAAATAAATATGATGTTTATTTAAATTACGAATAAGCGCATTTCTATATTTTAATTAGACATAAGCTCGGCTCATATTGTGAGCTTACTTTTAAGTCACCACTAGATGTAAGTGATTACGCGGAACAAATTTAAAATAGCCAAAAGCTGTACACCAACAAGGTGCTACGAAAACTGCTTAGATCAGTTTGAAGATACAAAAGCAATACTTTTTGATCAGTTAAAATTAATTAAAGCAATTGTACTTACTTCAACCTCCGATACAAAACAAAATGTCAATCAGGCGTCATAGTAAAACAGTTCGCATTAAATGACAACAATTTCATTATGGCTTGGAAACACTGGTCGAAAGATACGAAAACGAAAGAATATTGGTCGATAAGCAAATAAAGATTTTAATGAACTTGCCAAAAATTAATAGGAAACAAGAGAAGAATTTATCAAACTTCCATCCACAGTTTCCAACTGTTTGTTTGTTTTATCAACACAAAACAATCCCACAGACAACCGGGACCCAACTCTGGTAAATATATGCACCGCAGAATTATCAGAAAAATCTTTATAGCTATGGGAATAAGCGCTCTGGACAAGAAACAATTGCCAAACGTGGCAATAACAGTTACATAGTATGTAGCAGCAGCAATTTAAATAGAAGCTTCTCCAAAAGTCAAAAGTTAACATTACATTACAAAGAAACTTAACGCAAAATATGCACAGGGGGGCATAAGCTCAAATCTTACGAAAAATTAAGTATTATATCATTGAGCAAAACAAGTTTTTAAAGTGAAAAAGATTACAAACTGCTTGTCCCATGCGCACAGGCTTAAATATTGTGAAAACAAATTTAATTCCATTTATTGACATAATTCGATATTTCGTATTACACATTTTTCCAGTTCACCTTCAAACAGTTTTATTGTTAGAAGGGCCACAGGTTTAGTTACAACAACAATTCCCTAAGTGTCAAATCCAGAAAACTGCCAAAAAGCACCAAGCTGTTCAAAGACGTTAAAAACCCATTCGCCACACTGCAAAAATGAAAGTAGGCTACCACTATTCACAGCAGTCGTCTCCAACGAACAGCGAGGAGAACCGTTTAAACGTAGGGCCTTAAGAAATCAAGGATCACAACGATCATTTATATCGTCTAGGGCACAATAATTACCTTAATTTTCCCCCAAGCGGATAAGCGCATGCAAGCAGAAGCTATTGTCTTACCGCAATTAATAAACATGTTTCCAAGATTTCATATAAATAGCATACATTGAAAAACAATTTCACACCTTAATCTAGGAGATCCCAAATGCAAAACCCCGCTTAAATAGATTTTCTGTTAGGCAGCGATCTCATACCACAGATAATACTCGAAGGTATTGAGAAAATGTATTTATTTAATCACCAGGATACAAAGTATATACATAAATAGTATGCACCTATACAGGTGTTACAGTTAACACCTGTTCATAGGCCTGGAAAACTAGTTAGTACAATTTTCTCTCTTATTCCATACAAGCATTATTAAAATTATTAAAATCATGCAACGACTTTGCGTTCTAAATTTTAATCTATAGCGTTACAATCCACTTTACAATTTTTCCTTTATCATTTTTTCTTTTAATGTTGAGTGACTTTAATTCCATTGGTAATTTATTATAGTACTTAACTGCTATATATTTTGAGTTCTTATATGCTATGTCCTTATTAATCTTTGGTAATGCTAAAGACTTAGCTCTGGTTATACCCTTGTAGTTGTAATATTTTTTTTTACAGAAATCGTAATGATAGAATAAAGATTCTATTATGAATTTATCTTTAATACCTAGTATTTGTGTACTATCATTTTTTTCACAAATATCACTAATTAATTTAGTTTGAATTTTTACAAGAATGTTCATTATTACATGGTACACCAATTTGTACTTTACATGCTTTACTTTTAACATTCATACATTTAACAACTTGGTGTCTGTTTGATAAATAATTATTTATAAAGTCAGCTGTTATGCCTCTGATTCCATATTTATATAATTTTTCAATTAAGATCTTATGATCTACCGTGTCAAATGCTTTGGCTAAATGAAGAAAAGCTATTACTGTTTTATTATTCTGATCAAGGTTTGTGTATATAAAATTAGTAATATCTACAAAAGCATCTTTGGTGCCTTTACTTTTCAAAAAGCCATATCCATTTATAATTTTACAATCAGTTACAAAGTTGTAGAGGCGCTCATGTATTTTCTTTTCAAAAATTTTAGCTAAGTTAGAGATTAAAGAGATTGGACGATAGTTAGTAGTTTTACATTTGTCACCTGATTTATGAATTGGTAGGATTTCTGCACATTTTAGTGTATCTGGCCATATACCAGTAATTATACAGATGTTAAATATATGTTCTAGTGGCTTGCAAATGAAATTGCTTATTAATTTTAAAACGTTTGTATTAATACCATCAACACCTCCAGCTTTGTCTTTTAGACCGTTAATTATTTTCCGTATTTCTATTTCATCATTTAAAAAGCTTGATTTTACATTGTTCTCTATTCTAATATTAGTTTTGTTACCTGTGGTTTTTATTTTAGCCGCTAAGTCAACACCAACATTACTAAATAAATTTACAAATGTATCAGCTATTCGGGTTGGATTTGTAATCTTTAAACCATTATCAATTGTAAGATCTATATTATTTAATTTATTTAAATTTCTACCTAGTTTCTGATTAATATATTTCCAATGTTGCTTGCTATTATTTACCTTACTAATGATTGTGTCTCTTTCAAAATTACACTTCGCAATTTTAATTACCTTATCTAGATTTTTACAGTAATTTAGATATTTTTTTTTAGTTCAAAATTATCATAATTCCTTTTCCATTTATTATATAGTTTTTCTTTGGAACGACATGACTTCATAATGCCAGTCGTGATCCAATTTTTACGAGGTTTAAGTTTAAGTTTATGTTTATTGTTATTAGGTTTTATATAAGCATTTTGCATGTTAGTTTGAATTATATCTATTAAGTTATTAATTGCAATATTAGGATCCTGTATACATAATATGTCACTCCAAGCTACATCATTACACTTCTTTACCAGTAATTTATAATTAAGATATGTTTCGGGTTCCTTACTGTTTTTAACATATTGCAATTTTAGAGATAAAAATATTGGAAACTGATTAGTAAGCGTACATATGTTTATATGTAATTGAGTTCATATTATTAATGTTAGTCTTAACGAACATCTATACAAGTTCCATTGTCGTTGTTTGGTCTAGTGATATCATTGAAATATGAAATGTAATTTAAATTTAAGAGTTCAGATATGAGTTAGTCCGCGTGATAGTCCATGTCTTTTAAATTTATATTGAAGTCGCCTACTATTATGTGATTTTCGACTTTCACATTAGATTCAGCATAGTTTTTTAAGTTGTCTACAAATTCATCTTTACTTATATCATGGCATCTATAAACTCCAGTTATTTTTAAATGTGAGTTATTATTAATATAGAGTTTAGCTTTTGTTCGTCGAGAGAGGACTTTACTTTTCAATTGCCTACTCAGTCCGAAGTAGCACCTGTTGGCAAGAGCAATCCTGCGTTGGATTTCCAGGCCGACATTGTTGGTGGTGTTTACGCTGGTTCCAAGATAGACGAAATAATCTACGACTTCAAAGTTATGACTGTCAACAGTGACGTAAGTAAGGTTGTCGTCAGCAGGTGCCCACGTTAAACATTCCGGTCGGTTGTCAACAGTGACGTGAGAGCCAAGTCGCGAGTGCGACGACTGTTTGTTTGATGACAGGAGATATTTCGTTTTGCCCTCGTTCACTGCCAGACCCATTTTCTGTGCTTCCTTGTCAAGCCTGGAGAAAGCTAACGGCGCGGGTGTTGAGGCCGATGATATCAATATTATCGGCATACGCCAGCAGCTGTACACTCTTATAGAAGATGGTACCTTCTCTATTTAGTTTTGCAGCTCGAACTATTTTCTCCAGAAGCAGGTTGAAGAAGTCGCACGATAGGGAGTCGCTATTCGAACTTCTTCTTGGTCGGGCAATGGAACATCTGCTCCATCGTCATCGATTGGGGAATCGGGTTCTCCTTCTCCTGGCGTTGTGCGTTCACTGCCATTCAGCAGGCTGGAGAAGTGTTCCCTCCATAATTTAAGTATGCTCTGGGCATCGGTCACTAGATCACCTTTGGGGGTTCTTCAAGAGTATGCTCCGGTCTTGAAACCTTCTGAAAGCTGCCGCATTTTTTCGTAGAATTTGCGAGCATTACCCCTGTCGGCCAGCTTATCAAGCTCTTCATACTCACGCATTTTGGCCTCTTTTTTCTTCTGTCTACAAATCCGTCTCGCTTCCCTCTTCAACTCTCGGCATCTATCCCATCCCGCACGTGTAGTGGTCGATCGTAACGTTGCGAGGTAGGCAGCCTGTTTTCTCTCCGCTGCGACACGGCACTCCTCGTCGTACCAGCTGTTCTTTTGCACTTTCTGAAAACCAATGGTTTCGGTTGCAGCTGTACGTAAGGAGTTTGAAATGCCGTCCCACAGTTCCCTTATACCGAGTTTTGACGAGTGCTCTCAGAGAGCAGGAGTGCAAGCCGAGTAGAGAATCGTTCGGCTGTCTGTTGTGATTGCAGCTTCTGTACGTCGAACCTTCCTTGTGTTTGTTGGCGTGCGTGTTTTGCTGCACAGAGGCGGGTGCGAATCTTAGATGCAACAAAATAGTGGTCCGAGTCGATGTTAGGACCTCGGAGCGCACGCACATCTAAAACACTGGAGACTTGTCTTCCGTCTATCACAACATGATCGATCTGGTTGGTAGTTTTTCGATCCGAAGACAGCCAGGTAGCTTGATGAATCTTTTTATGCTGGAATTGAGTACTACAAATAACCATATTTCGGGCCCCGGCGAAGTCGATCAGCCTCAACCCATTTGGGGATGTTTCGTCGTGGAGGCTGAATATACCGACCGTAGTGCCAAAGATACCTTCTTTACCCACCCTGGCGTTAAAGGCGCCAAGCACGATTTTGACATCGTGGCGGGGCAGCTCTCATAAGTGCGCTCCAAGCACTCATAAAAGATATTTTTGGTCACATCGTCCTTCTCTTCCGTCGGGGCGTGGGCGCAAATCAGCGATATGTTGAAGAACCTCTCTTTGATGCGGATTGTGGCTAGACGTTCATTCACCGGAGTGAATGATAGTACTCGGCGACGGAGTCTCTCTCCCACCACGAATCCCACACCAAACTTGCGCTCCTTTATATGGCCACTGTAGTAAATGTCACAAGGACCTACTCGTCTCTGTCCTTGTCCCGTCCATCGCATTTCTTGGACGGCGGTGATGTCAGCCTTTATTTTCACGAGGACATCAACCAGCTGGGCAGCGGCACCTTCCCAATTAAGGGTCTGGACATTCCAAGTGCATGCCCTCAAATCGTAGTCCTTATTTGGTTTGCCATGGTCGTCATCAAAAGGGGGGTCTCTCATGCGAGGCTGCTTTTTCTTTTTCATTGGTACTGATTTTTACGTGGCGGGTCCCAAACCCTATGTAGGGGATGTTTCGCCTTCTCACATTAGCTCGCCTTCGAACGGATGTTCTTAGGCTACCCAGAGGATACTTGGTCAAAGACCGGAAGTAGTGAGCTGCTTGAGCCATGTTTTAAAGAATCGTTTCTAACCACTCCCAAGTGAATGGCGATCAGAGAACTTTCCTCACTTGCGTGAACTTCTACACATGACTCCATCCCCCTCATTATTAATATTTATATTAGTAGAGATAAAAATGGAGCGACCATTAATATCTACCGTTATTGTTTGCACCAAAGAATTTAATACATAAATTACAACCCCATCCGCTCTATTTACCATACTGTGATTATAGTGTATGCTATAATCCTTTAATGCAAAAAATTGATAAGTTATTAAATTCCACGTTTCTGTACATACTATAACATAAGGTTTGGATTGTAAACTGTTAAGAAATACCTCAAGTTTCTCATAATTAGCATTTAAGCCTCTTATATTAACATGTAGTATCAATACATCCCTATTACTAATTTTTTGCGTTTAAATCTTCTAAGCTAACAGCAGATTCTTCAATTACACAGTTTGCCTCTTGATCACTGTCAGTATCCATGTATAGTAGTATTAGTAGTAGATAGTTTAGTATTGCGATGTTGGGGCCCTCTCCGACACTGGTAATTTTCCAATATGTGTCGGTATCAATGGGCTCATCGGATAATCAATCGGATAATAATGACATCAGTTGCTTCATGCTCTATACAGCTACTCTTATTATACTGTTTATTGTAATACATACAATTGACGCATCTCTTGACAGTACTGGTACACTTTCTGGTGTCATGATTTCCAGCGCAGATTAGACACACAGTTTCATTATTACATTTTTTGCGGCGGTGATTGGCGCGGCCGCAGTTGTAACACATACTTAAGTCAAAAGCATCAGCATGATGTTCGAGCTTTCAATCTAAACGGACGTGTTTTCATGCGCTCCGCAGAAACTTTCGAAAAAAACAAAAATAAAACAAAATAAACCAATATTAAAAAAAGTGCATTAAGTGCAAGCGTTAGCTAATAACGCCGAAAGTGAAAATCAAAACATAAAAAAATTCATAAACTGTTTACAAACAATAAACATAATAAAATAACAAATAATAAGTGGGAAATAAAACAAAAAATACAAAAGTATGAGCGCAGCGCAGCCCCACCAACAAGGCCGTAGGCATTCTCTGAATGCCTACTTCAGCTTTGTAAAGCCTGCGAGTTCAGCTCCTACCAACAAACAAGGCAACGGTGAGAAGGATGAGTCATCGCAGCGACCAACTGAGCAGCACCATAAGCAGAGCTTACAAAAAGCAAAAGCAGAAGAGAACGGCAGTCAACAACGGCCAGCAGCAAACGTGATCACACCAACAACTAAGCAGGTACCAGCAAGTACACAGGCAGCGAAAAACAACATAAAGCAAGGTGAGAATGTACCAATAAAAAAAGGCCAGTCTGTACAAACTGGCATTGACCGCTACATCAACATAAAAAGGAAATTAAGTCCTTCAAAGTCAGCGGTCAATTCCAAGAAATTTCAAGGCGGTACACCAATAAAGAATAAACCGGAAGTTTTAAATGGCAATAGGTTTGCCTTACTAAGCAATGGATCAGACGACGATGAAAAGGGTACCACCACAGTCGTTAATGCCAAACCACCTCCAATATATTTGCGCGAACGTAGCAGTAATGCTCTCGTTGCTGAATTAAGCAAAATTGTAGGTACTAACAATTTCCATATAGTGCCTTTGAAAAAAGGCAATATAGATGAAACAAAAATTCAGTCCTACACTGAAAAAAGTTTTATGGACATAGTTAAATTTTTGTCAAATAAAAACAAAAATTATTATTCGTATCAACTGAAGAGCTCTAAGGGCCTAGTTGTTGTAATCAAGGGTATAGAGTCCGCCGTAGACTCTAGTGAAGTCAAAGAACCATTGGAAGAATGTGGTTTTGGAATTAAAACAGTTGTAAATATATTTAATAGAAACAAAGTACCACAGCCGATGTTTAAAATTGAATTGTTGCCGAATTCGAATCAGCTTAAAAAAATGAGACCCATCCAATATATAATTTAAAATATTTGCTACATCGTAGAGTAACTGTGGAAGAACCACATAAAAGAAACGGTCCGGTACAATGTACTAACTGCCAAGAATATGGGCATACTAAATCATACTGCACTCTACGCAGTGTTTGTGTGGTATGTGGTGATTTACATCCCACTTCCAAATGCACCCTTAAGAAAGAAGAATTAAATAAAAAATGCAGCAATTGCGGAGGAAATCATACCGCTAACTACAGAGGTTGCCCTGTATATAAAGATTTGAAATCAAAGTTGTCACAGGGCATTCAAGCACGTCGTAACCAAATGTTACAAACAGCCCGTAATGAAGTTATAGCAACCTCTGAAAAAAGTACAAATCCTATTACTTCTAACAATAATAATATGCAAGGGAGCTATGCAAATGTGGTGAAAGGCAACACTGTGCAAATGCAACTGCCGCAAAATCCTGCAAATGGAGGTATTGAAACTATGATCATAAATCTTACACAGTGTATGACACAATTTATGTCTACTATGCAAAACATGATCCAAGAGTTAATAAATTTTGCAGCATTTGATTTTGTGTTTTAATTAAGTAAAAAATGAGCTTACTAAATATCTGTATATGGAATGCTAACGGTGTTAACCAACATAAATTAGAGATTATCAAATTTCTGTCTGAAAAGAATATAGATGTAATGCTTATTTCAGAAACTCATCTAACAAATAAAAATAATTTCAATATACCGGGATTTAGACTACATGTTACAAATCATCCGGATGGTAAAGCGCATGGTGGCACGGCAGTGTTGATTAGAAATCGTTTAAACCACTATGCTCTAGAATCTCATGCTACACCACAGTTACAAGCTACAACAATATCACTAAAAAATCGGGGTTGTGACTTAAGCCCTACGGCTATATACTGTCCACCTCGTTTTAAAATTACAGAAATCGAGTTTAAAAGACTTTTTGGAACACTAGGTCAAAGATTTCTAGCAGGTGGAGATTACAACGCAAAACACACGTAGTAGGGCTCACGTCTTATTAATCCGAAAGGACGACAGCTGTATCAAACTGTTATAAATTGGCACAATAACCTTGAAATACTTGAAATAATATCTCCTGGTAAGCCGACGTATTGGCCTAGTGATCGTAAGAAAATACAAGATTTAATTGATTTCGCTGTAATCAAAAATATAGATAAATCGCTTATAACAGCTGATACATGTACTGATCTATCTTCTGATCACTCTCCTGTACTAATAAAGTTATGTTAACTACCCATATTCGTTAATCCAAAGGTGGGTCTAACTTCTTATAAAACGAATTGGCTAAAATATAAAAAATACGTCAGTAGCCACATTAATTGGGCTCGAAGTGACGAGGAAAAGGCTAATTGTTTTGCAAATCACCTAGAAAAGGTATTTCAACCCAATTTGCCAAAGAATAACTTTAAGCTGTCAATCTTACCCAACACAGCTAAAGAGTCGATCGAGTCTCTTAAGACCTCACCTTCTGAAATTATTTGTATCATCAAAGAACTTAATCCAAAAAGGCGCCGGGATATGATAATATTTCCCCAAAATGCTAATTGAGTTACCAATTATTGCTGTAGAGGTGCTCTCTTTGCTCTTCAATGCAATTCTTAGTTTCGGATACTATCCAATTTCATGGAAAAAGTCGCAGATTATCTTGATAGATAAACCTGGGAAAGACTTAACACAGCCGTCTTCATACAGACCAATCAGTCTTCTACCCTGTCTTTCAAAAGCATTTGAAAAAGTATTACTATCAAAGATAACTCCTTTCCTCCATGAAAATAATACAATACCCATGCATCAATTCGGTTTTCGTGCGAAACATGGCACAATAGAGCAAGTAAATAGAATTACTAACGAGATAAGGAAAGCATTTGAGCACAGGGAGTACTGTTCAGCAATATTTTTAGATGTAGCTCAGGCGTTTGATAAGGTGTGGCACGAAGGTCTTTTATACAAGATTAAAAAAACTCTACCTTTAGAACTGTATAAAACATTGGAGTCTTATTTAAAAAATAGACGATTTGTGGTAAAAGTGGGAGATTTCATATCTGATGAACGACAGATAAGAGCTGGTGTACCCCAGGGCAGTGTTTTAGGCCCAACACTATACATCATATATACAGCAGATCTTCCAACAGCTAATAATATATTAACTTCAACTTTTGCGGATGACACAGCTATAGTGAGCCGTAACAAATGCCACATTTTAGCATCACGAATATTAGCGAAGAATTTAAGTTCTGTCGAAGAGTGGCTAGCGAACTGGCGTATAAACGTGAATGAACAGAAGTGTAAGCATATTACATTTTCGCTAAGACCAAAGATGTGCCCGGCAGTAAAAATAAACAATATATTAGTACCCCAAGCGAACGAAGTAACATATCTTGGTATTCACCTAGATAGAAGGCTCACGTGGAGAAAACACATCTCTAGTAAAATAACATGTATGAAGATTAGAGCTGCAAATTTAAATTGGCTTTTAAATAAAAACTCAAAACCTAGACAACAAAGTGCTTTTGTATAATGCGGTCATAAAGCCGATTTGGATGTATGGCATTCAACTGTGGGGTACGACCTGTGCAACCAATATTGATATATTACAAAGGTTTCAATCAAAAATGCTTAGAACAATCACGTGTTCACCATGGTACATGCCTAACGAAAATATCCATAAAGACCTTGGTATCCCTATGGTAAAGAAAGAAGTAGAAGACAGCAGAATTAAATATATATCTAAACTCCGAGATCACCCAAACCCTCTGGCTAATGCTTTGGTACATTCCTGCGATCAAACACTACTTAAAAGAAGAGATATGCCTGCGTACTAAAGAGCAACGTATCACCAAAACAGCTCAATCACTTGCTTGAGCCTGTCTAGCTTTTAATTAGATTTAAGATTTTATAACTTATTGTTAGGCTTTAAGAAAAAGCAGATCCAATAAATTAAATAATTTTGAAACAAAAAGCATCAAAGACACGATAGCTTTTATTCCCGATGTAGACTACCCTCGATGTCATGACACTGGAGATATTAGGAGACACTTCTAATATTATGCTACGCTTATTTTTACCACTAGAAAAGTCAGCAACGTTTCAAACACACTTCTGTCACAAAGTACTATTTTTTGTTGGAACCTAAGTGGAATAGTTAATGAACCATTTACCACCATGACAAATCAAGTTGAGAAAATCTCAAACGAATACCTTAATTTGCATTTAACAAAATCTTGGGAGTTAGAAGAACTCCCCTCATATCGATCATAACCCCTGAAGATCGGTGTTGTACGGACTTTTACAAAGCCACAACTACTAATTGTGGCCGGTACGTTGGACGACTACCACTAAAGCAAGAATACTCACCTTAGGTCATTGCCGAACTTGTGCAATACAGAAGTTTTAAAGTATGGAAAAAACCCTACTTAAAAAAGTCGAGCTGAAACTTAATATGATAGTGTCGTAGAAGAATACATCTGCTTAGACAATATGGAGCAAGTAAATCCTGGCGAAAAAAATACAAAGTGAATATTACTAGTTTTACCTACCATAACATGGGAAATTCCCAATATAACTTTTTATTTAAGGGACCCACGGTTCAGCCAGACTAAATGTTGCTTATTTTAAAATGACGTATATTTAAATATGTATTTAACGCATAGACAAATAGTTGCACATAAAGACGATCAAAATTTTCAACGAATTAAAAATAGTTACCTTTCAACTGTGCTCCATACTTAGCCATTCGAACACTACACAAATTGGCAGAAATGCAAATTCAGAATTTTATCTGGCGATCCCAGTGTTAAAAACACAGACATATGTACACGATTTCTTGTCTGCAAGCCACAGTCTTCCACAAGCATGCGAATCCTTATCACAGGTTATACGAGCCCTCAAAACCGCGGGGTTTCCATTAAAAAATATTACCGCAAATCATCCAGATATAGTAAAATATGAACAGAAAGAAAGTTGCTGGACACTAATTGGTGGGATCAGCCAATGGGCGACATCGATTCTGGGCCATAATCGCCCATGCGCAATATAACTGCACCAGAAAGCCAAAAAATTTACTCTTTTCATACAGCATTGGTTGATACTGTTACCTTTGAGCGATTTTCATCGTTCCGTCGTGCTGTCAGAATAGTCGTCTATATGCTAAAGTTCATAGAGCAACTCAAAATTAAAGTTAAGGGAGTTGCCCAGAATCTTCCCAATGCGATACATTAACGCACCTAGAAGTTCATTATTAAGAGGATCAAAACCCATTAACAAAAGAAGTTCACTCTTAGTTCTTAACCTATTCTTAGACTCGAAAGGTTTGTTTCGTTCGAATGGTAGGCTTGCCAATTCAAGCTTAAAGTACAACGAACGCCACCCTTTAATTATACCAAAGAACTCCCGACTTGCCACATTACTCCTCAGTTATATCCATTTCTTATGCTTCACGCTGAACATATAGTCCGTTAAGAGTACTATATTTCCCGTCTTTAGCCCCAAATAAAAAACTGTATTTTCATGTGCAAATACTTAATAAAGCTTAAACTAGATTTTTTCCCCATATAACAGCGAATAAAAATGTGCACTTAATTTTAGTCTGCAGTTTTGTTTTGTTCAGTCAGCTGTTTCTCCTTTTTTTCGGTTCTCCTTCTTCGCTTTGCCTTTGGTTACGGCATTGTCAGCCATTAAAATAAAAAGCAACTAAGGTTTTAGAACAAAGGACTGAACATACCCATTGACAGGTGGGCCAAACTGTTTTCTGGCAGAGATATGGCCTCTGAAAATAGTTTGTGGTGTACACCTGAGAATCCTTTTCAAAAATTATGAGAACGCCTCCAAGAGGCAAAAATGCACCGCTGCTGGAGCGATAGAAAATTGTGAAAATGCCGACCAACATAACAAGGGCGGAAAATCTGAGCAAGTGCAGAACAGTGAAACTGTTAATATTTTTTGTGAACTGGGCACACAAATCAGGGAGATTGAAACTATGATGTCTGGCAAGAGTCATATTAATCAAGCTATACGCGACCTTTTAAGCTGCATAACCAGCCTCTACGATAAGGCTGAAAATCCAGGGAATCCGTTTCCTATAGTAGGAAAAGCGACGGAAGTATCCCCTGTCCACAGAGAAAGGCCTACGCCAAAGAGGATACGTGAATTAACATGTTACTTATCATCAATCAAAAAACCAAAAAACGCGAACGATAAAGCGCAGGCGTTATATAGTGAGGTATTTAAGACTGTACCGAAAGACAGCTCTGTAGATAAGCCCGCATCCGAGAAATGGGTGGACGTGGCAAAGAAGAGGAAGCCGGTTGAAAAAAGAATTCGTACGAAACTAGACGAACCCAAAAAGAACGCAGGATCAAATGCGGACATTCTCAAGAAAATTAAAAGCGATAGAGGCCTTGAGGAACTGAACACAATCGTAAGGTCCATTAGGAAAACCCTTAAAAGAGACCTACTACCAGAATTAAAACACCAGGCAGACAAAAGAGTCGACACGTTCGAGAGCGCTCTAGAGGGAGTGATTGGAGAAATGGCTGTAATACAGCTATAAACGCACAACGTCACTATAATGTGCAAGGACCTGGACGAAGTAACCACCCCCGAAGAAATCACATTATTAAGACGTTACAAAAGGAGTGCGGTTTCCAAAACATAGGGGCAGCAAATATCGAAAATATGCGGTAGACAAGAAGCGGCATTCAAATAGCCCTAATATGCCTGCGAGCTCAAGACGGTAAGACTGCCCTTAAATTAGGCAAAGTAAAGATGGGTGGTAAATCTGTCGTCTGCGGGAGTACTCGCCTGTTTCCCGCTGTTACAGATGTCTCCGCACAGGCCACATGGCGCATAAATGTTGCAGTGTTATCGACAGGTTCTCTCTTTGCACATGTTGTGGAAGCCCGGGACATGTATCAAAAGTATGCACTAATACACCGAATTGCATGCTGTGCAAAGGGGAACACTCAGTTCTGAGTACGATTTGCCCTAAATACTTGGAGTTGCTAAAGACAACGAAAAAGTTAGAATATTGCAGAACAAGCTCTGCTGCAGCAAACCATAAAAAAGCAACATTGATGTCGCCTTACTGAATGAGCAGTATTCCCAAAGTTTGGAAAGTACTTAGATCACAGATATAAGTGGCAAAGCTGCAATATGGTCCGACAACGGACATTCATTCACATCTCGCTGCAGAGAAACAAAAAATGGTTTCACATGGGCGCGAATAAGAGGAATATATGTATTTTTCGTAAGCTGTTATGCCCGCCCCAGCGCGTCCATTAGAGAATTTGAAGACTTCCTTCTAGAATTATCTCTGGAAAGCAGATGTAAAGTGCCGATAATAATAGCAGGCTACTTTAATGCATGGTCTACTGCCTGGGGTAGCAGAAGTTCAAGCCATCGTGGGCGCCTAGTTCTAGAATTTCTGAGTCAAACCAAAATTATTAATAGTGGCACCAAAAATACTTATCAAAAATGAAATAAAGGCTCTCGTTTTCATTCGAACAATGTTGCCATTACTCAATACGCATATGTAGTATTTTACACATCTAACTTTTCAATTATAATTTTTCATAATATAAAATATCAAAACTGAAATCAAAATATTAAAAATAGTTTATATATTAAAAAATAATAGCATTCGACTCTGATTTTGAGTTAGTTTAAGAAAATTTCGAACATATTGAAGAGAGAGCGTTATGAGATAGCAATCTGCTGACTCGATTCAACGGGGAAAACCCCAAATCGTTAGAAATTCTATGGTAAGCGGGCGGTAGAAACGGTGTTGGCTAATCATTTACATTGCGCTCTCATAAGATTCATTTGGGCATATGTAAGTTAACACAACACTTGTTACTCAAGTATCGACTTACAACTTCCGGCACGTGTGACCGAAATGCACCAGAAAGTGAATGGTCAGCGTCTGCACTACCTGTTGTGCAGCATAAGATTCGTGGAAGCGAATCACGCCACTTATAATTATTAAAGTTAGAAGTAAGTATAATTATTGTAATTCGGTTAAGCTAACCTCAGTTTTGAAAACTCAAATAAAGATACGCGGTAACGCTGCCCAAATGCAGCTCCGTGAAAAAAAAATTATATTTTTTTGGTTTTCCAATAACCAAAAGATTAACTGGCGCCCGAGCTAAAAAGCTATAAATAATAGAGGAATAAAGGCCCCCTAGTAAAGCAAACGGGAAGCAATAGTTGCTAGCCAACTCTATTCGCGAGTGTTTAAATAAGTGAAAAACAAAAGACACACACAGTGTTATCTGTTATATAAGAAATCTATGACAATGTGCATAAAAACGCGGAGATATTATTAATAAAATTTAAAGCAAAACTAAAAATCCACACGTGTAATAAATACCAAACAACTGAAGAAAGGCGTGCACAAGTGAAAGAACGAACAAAGCAATAATATACCTAACTAGCTGTTACCCTGTGCGCTTCGCTACATCTAAATCGATTAAAACTCTTAATTGTTTTTACTTTGTGTTTTATTTATTGTAGTAAAGCTGTTACTTATTTATAAAACATATTGGTATACAACATTTTGGGTTTTTCCACCTGGCGCGTAAATGAATAAGGACCTTGGTGTTCCCACTCTCGAGGATGCGACGAACAATTGGCCGTGAGAGAAGCACGGTTCTTCTAAATTGACGCCGCACACTTGAAACGTTTGCCCTTGCGATTTGTTGATGGTCATCGCAAATGCAAGACATACTGGGAACTGCAAACGCTTAAATTCAAACGGCATGTCCGTTGGAATCATGGGAATGAGTGGTAACATTACAACTTCACCTACTGCCTTGCCATTTAGTATTGTTGCTTCAATCAAATTTGGCCACAATTTTTTGACTGAAAGTCTTGTACCATTACACAAAGTCGGTGGCTTCAGATTTCGTAGAAGTATAATGGGTGAACCGACTTTCAGGACCAAACGATCCGGTGGCAGACCGGGGGGATCCAAAGAATTCAAGAATTCAGTTGGATAATTGACTACTTTCACATAAATAATCGCGTCGTTGATATTGTTGAACAATATTCGGAAATACACTTTCAATCAATTCTTCTTTCGATTGTAAAAGTGTACAAAAGTTGTTCGGCAATGTGATCAAACCGGTATCATCGATTGGTATTTTGACTTCGCCAATGTCCAACAACTGCTTCGAAAACGCCGCTGCGGATCGATCATTTTGCAATTGGACTCGCATGTTGATGGTAAGAGTCAGCCTTTGAACATGTCTCCACAAAACTGACGATTTTAAACCTGCGTTTATTTCGTCGGCAGGAGTTGATCGAGGAATGACTGGCAAAGTTTGCCGAAAATCGCCGGATAATAAGACTAATGCTCCGCCAAAAAGTTGTTGCTTTTGGCGTAAATCTTGCATTGTTCTATTGAATGCTTCTAATGACTTTTTGTTAGCCATTGGGCACTCATTCCATAGAACTATTCCAGCTCCTCGCAAAACTTTTGCCATTGCTGAATTCCTCGATATGTTGCACGTTGGTGTTTCAACGACTTGAATGTTCAATGGTAATTTCAACGCAGAATGTGCTGTTCGGCCGCCATCAAGTAGAGTAGCAGCGATGCCTGACGCAGCAATTGCCAGCGCAATTTTCTGCTGTGACCTTGTAGAAGCAAGAATCAAAGATATCAGAAACGTTTTCCCTGTACCACCGGGCGCATCCAGAAAGTAGAATCCACCGGCGTTATTGTCAACCGCTCGTATAATCTTATCATAAGCATTTTTCTGCTGAATATTCAATTTGTTAATGTTAGTTTGTATTAAAGCACGCAATTCATTGCAATCGTATTGTTGTTCACGTTGAAGCTCATGGTCAAGCATATCTATCGCTGAACGATTGGGCGCAGTTATGCCAAGTTGCGCTAATGCCTTATTCGCAATTGTAAGGCACAGATCTTCAACCAATATCAAAGCATCATTATACATTTGTAATGTATATTGCAAGTCTGCGTCCGATGCTCGATTACGCGCCAAAATTAATAAGTCCTCGGTCATGCAGTCTTTGTACTTATTCCACAGTTCTTGCGGATTTGACGGAAGGCATGTAGATATTATTATGGCGAATAGTACGCGTATTTGTTTTGGATGAGATGTGAGTGATGCGTCATGAAGTGCGGTGTCCCAATGCATATCATCTTCTAACAAATGCAATCGCTGACATGCTTCACGATACGTCGCACACAACTGACCGTTAACAGTTTTCAAATCATCAAATGATCTTGGTCCGCGTACGTTGACTAATGGCATACGCAAATAGAAACATTCTGCGTTGTTCGGATGGATGGTGTTAATGCGTCCTATGGCATCGGTTTTACGGACAGTTGGATAACCGTCAACACGCTCCCCTTGCTTTCGTCGTTGAAATGTTTTCGATGATGGATTCCAAGTGAAATATTGTGGTATTTCGGAATATAGCAATGTTCTTGCGAATTCATCGTTTTCACACAACTCGAAAAAGGTAGTTAGTGTTGTCCCCGGTGGTCGTGCTGCGCTCTGTTGTACATTGTCTGCAGTGAAATAAACGCGTTGACCATTTTCGAGATGAACTGCCAAATGAAGAAAAACGGGTTGCCGGTCGTGTATTGGTAACGATAACATGCGCCATACCACTTCGTTGCTGCTTATATAACGGCCCATTTGGTATTGCTGAATTTCATCGATGCTCTGATAATCAGCCACTCCGAAAACTGCCATATCACTTCCCTTATTTACGTATTTGCAGATGTATTTGATCGATTTGACAGAGTTGCAATATTCTACATTGATGTGCGCTTCGAAAATTTTTGACAACAATGGTGAATACGGCACGACCCAACGATTATCAACATCAACGTCTTGATTCCGAACTTTTATGACCGTTGAATTACCGCCATCTTCAGCGGATCGACGCCGATATAATGGATATCCGTCATTTCCAGTGATTGTATCATCAACTAAAGCTCTAGGATAGCGCTTTGAACACTTATTGTCAATCATGAATGGTGCCGTTGGATTAATGGCGCCGCAAGGGCCGTGGATCATGTTTTTTGTTACAACGTCGAACAATTGTGGGTCGATTTCTTCATCTGGAATTTCCGCTGAGATGACTTTATCAATCTGATCTGGTCGTATTTTTCGAACTAACCAAATCAAGATGTGTGCATGCGGTAATCCTCTTTTCTGCCATTCGATCGAGTACATCCAGCATCTAACTTCTCCAAAAACACGAAGTTTCACAATTAAATCCATCATTGCGTTTTGCTTTTCCCTGAATACACGTGCTGTTAAGTCGTGACGATCAGTTGTTGATTGACCGGGGAACAAATGGCATTTGATGTCATTCCACTTCGGATTGCACGTGAACGTTATGAACAGATCCGGTCTGCCGTAATGGCGCACATACGACATCGCATCTTGCGCATACTCGTGCATATGGCGCGGACTGCCGATGTATGTGGCTGGCAATATTGTTAGACGTCCAATGCTATTCACATTTGCATCATTCATTACGGCATCTCTCAAATGGATGTACTCTTCAGAACGCAATTGCGCTTGGTTGAATCGAATAAAGTTGAGACGTTCTGTCTCGATCTTCGCATACATGTCAACCAAATACTGATTGAAAAGCTTGCGACATTTCAGGATGTAGTTGTCTTCTTGCGGACGAATCATTATTCTGCATGAATAGAAGTTCATCGCACTGAGTTTTTTCGATGTTTCTTGGCCTATAAATGAACAATACACAAAATATTGAATCGTAAGTAACATTTCTTCTCAGAAATTTCACTTTTTACCAGTAGTTGGATTTATCAATCGCATATTGATGTGATAGCCGTCATCACCTCTCCAGAATAATATCGGATACTGTAATGCATCATAACTACGGTGTAGCTCGGAAACACGCTGAAGTTGTTCGTTTCTACGGTGCAGCACAATATCTCGCGATTCAAACTGTTCGCAAACAATGACAATTGCCACCTCATCAATTGTTGGTGCGTTGAATCGTCTGGCATGCTGCCCCATCGGCATTTTGTCTGCTCTGATGACGATTCGATGGTTATCAGACGGCATGCGGTCCAATGCGATTTTGAACAATCGAATTAATTCATTGTGTTCATTGAGAAATCTTTGCAAATTTAGTACGATTTCTCGCCTTGTGCCGGTTGCAATGTTACATCGTTGATTTAGTTGGCCATTTTCATTACCGATGAAAAATATTTGCAAAAATTGATAGTCGGCGTCGGCAAATGGTATGAGCGAGCCTGCTCGATGGTATATTTGCCCCTTAATCTGTAGAATAAAAATGTCAAGTGTTTCACTGGAAATTCCATGCAAAGTAATCACCTTGAACGTCGGCATAAATGAATCTCTAATGATCTTTGTGGCACCAAAAGAAGTCATTTGAAAGCATGAATTGTATGCTTGTATGTTCTGCAAGAAATGCTTAGACGTCGGCGATTCCCCAGTGAGCAAGGAATGTAATGGTTCTGGTGGCGGTTCCAATGCAGGCAGTTTCACTTTGCCACTGGAGCAGCACATGCCAGCTGTTTCTCCTCGAAACTTCGCTGCATTGCAATGCGTACAAATAATATCCATTGGTCCAATGGCACCATGCAGGCTGTAGTCGCAGTCAGGATCGTAGTGAAAGCCAACATGTTCCATTTGATCGCGAAGGTGGAGCGGAACTCGGCCTTGACGGTAATTTGGCCGTTGATTGTCGGCGAATTCAGCTCTAATCTGTGTACGCCGCTCCCTGTACACCACTCTACCTCGGGCATTCACTTGAGCGCGTTGCTCTTCGCTTTGATTTCTTCTTGATATTAACATTCGACGTGAATCACTCGTATGCCTGCCAATCGTATTACGGTGGCGTAGTCGAGGCATTTTCTAGAGTATGCATATTTGAAGTTCATAAATAAAAATTGAAAAATTATCCTAAAACTACATCTTAAACTATGAATTATACCCACACACGCATATGCAATAAGACCCACCAACAGTGTATTTGCAAACCGCATGTAAGCACTTACGAAACAATAACAATACTCACTTGCTTTGTGTGTGTTGCACGGTCAGCAGAAAAACACAAAATCGGTTCGAATAAATGTAGCAAATCGATTGAATTAAATCTGGAAAAAACACACAGTTTTGAAACACTTTTTTTTACACACACCGCGCATCTTCAAGCGACAATCGAACCGCATGGCATCACATACGAAACAACAACCATACTCACTTGCTTTGTGTTGTACGCAGAATGTTAATCACGTTGAAATCTTAGAAAAATTCACATAATTTTGAAACATTTTTTTTGAACGAATGACAGTCAAAAACGATCAACGTCAATGTTTTTTACTAATTGTAAACATCCGCAAGTTGATTCTGTTTATTAGTAAAAGGCATTTGACAGGACTGCCAATCTTGCGGCAAAACATTATTTCATGAGAATTTGTATAGGCGGGATGTATCATTTTTTTTTTTTTTTGCAATTTTTGCAAAACGTGCAATGATACACACATTAAATTTCTTATGTGCACCCTCCAAACAGACCCCAATCACTCCTGAAAATTTCATTGAAATCGGGCAATCCGTCTAGGAGGAGTATGCGAACAGGAAGTTTTGCCACTTAATTTTATATACATATATAGAAGAGGAACTTTTTTAATAAAATTTAAAAATTGTGGAATAAGCGTATTTAACAGATCATATACTAATGTAAAAAAGGAAGTATATGAATCCTTTGTATTACCAAATGTTATAACTAAAATTAAAGAAAATACAAATAAGACTGGAAACATTGTATGTGAAACAACTCCAGCATGAAAACAATATTGAATTTTTGATAAATAAAAGCGACAGTTCCTCAATAATTAGCTTAAGTTCTGATGTAATAATAATTGTAATAATCTTAATCGTTATAGCATTTTTATATAAAAATCGTCAAAAGGTATATTTATCACTCGAATTTAGTGAAGAGGACGTACTGAACATGCGGAAAGGTCCTTTTTTGCAAATAACAACGGCACACCCTACGATCAACACCGATTGGGTACAATCGATTTAAGAGGGGAAGAGTTAACACAACACTTGTTACTCAAGTATCGACTTACAACTTCCGGTACGTGTGACCGAAATGCACCAGAAAGTGCATGGTCAGCGTCTGCACTACCTGTTGTGCAGCATAAGATTCGTGGAAGCGAATCACGCCACTTATAATTATTAAAGTTAGAATTAAGTATAAATATTGTAATTCGGCTAAGCTAACCTCAGTTTTGAAAACTCCAATAAAGATACGCGGTAACGCTGCCCCAATGCAGCTCCGTGAAAAAAATTATATTTTTTTGGTTTTCCAATAACCAAAAGATTAACTTGTATGTGTTTGAAGAAACAGTGGTTCATAAACTGAAGTTGTTATTGAAATTACTTTTTATAAGGATGTTTAAAAATAACCCGGTTTGAAGCTTTTTGCATTTGTAAACATGGAGTGGTAAAATACGTTGGTCTCATTTCCCTCTTCATGTTTGCCCGCGATGATCCCCTCATCTAGCCCTCAAAAAAAAAAAACAAACTCTCACTATAGGAGAGTGCGTGATTATTTCACAACCACAGTTGAAGTATTAGGGGTAATATTACAACATTAAAAAATTAAATGGTATTAAATTAAACTAAATTAAATTAAATTAAATGGTATACAAAGAGCAGTATATGCGGGTGTTACTGAGGCAATCAGGTCATGTCCGACTGATGCGCTCAACGTGATCCTGCATCAACTACCAATGGACATTTTTATTCAAAAAACAGCAGCTATTGCGGCGACAACAATAAAAGAATTGGGAGGTTGGAACCAGCAGAACTACGGACATAGTGTAATCCTAAACAAGCTCACCATTAATAAATCAGACTACATTCTCCCAAAGCTGGACTTCAATAGACACTTGCAGGTGAGGATACCATCTAGACGAGAATGGAGAAGAGGTTCAATAGAAGAGGAGGATATCATCTCAGTCTATACCGACGGGTCCAAAATGGACTGCGGAGTAGGCACGGGGGTATTCTCCGCTGATCTTGGCATATCTCTCTATACGTCTATCGAACTCGGCTAGCATCTTCCAAGCAGAAGTACTAGGCATAGAAAAAGCCTGCGAAGTTCTATTAGAAAACCGCGGGAATATAAATAAAGCAACTATATTTACGGATAGCCAGGCGGCGCTCCTGGAGTTGTCTTCACCCATGACAAACTCCAGCATAGTTCACAACTGCAAGAGAGCACTAAGCTCAATAAAAGACAAGCTCCAACTAAACTTGATCTGGGTTCCCGGCCACAGCTGTGGCCTGTGCACAGGAACATTTTCGGTAACGAAAAAGCAGACGAGTTGGCAAAGGCAGGAGCTTTCCTCAACGAATCAGACGAATAGACAATTTCAACAATTTGCAAATAACAGGTGGAAAAACATTACAAAATGCGTCATAACTAAACAATTATGGCCAACATATGACAGAAAAAGAACCAAGGACTTATTAAATAGATCAAGGAAAAGTATTTACAGAGTAACAGCTACCACAACAGGGCACTGGCCATTTGGGGAACACGCATCCAAAATGGGTATGTCCTACAACGACATCTGCCGTGGCTGCAGAGTAGCAGGGAACAAGGAAACAATCTTCCACTTTCTCTGCGAATGCCCAGCTCTAGCACAGATCCGACACAAAACACTTGGAATCCATCTAGCACCAAACCTTGATTGGATTTCCAATAAAAGCATATCGGACATAAGTAGTTTCATCGAAACCTCAAAATGGTTTGAAAGAGAAGGGGAAACGTAATAGCAGATACAGGCGGTTCTACGAACATTGCATCAAAATGGCACATCAAGTGCTAATTGAGCCCGATAGGGCTGCACTCCTACCTACCAAGGGGTAATATTGGACACCAAACTGAAATCCAAGCTGCACTTGGCTTGCTATGTTTGTAAGATTTATAATGTCTTATCAAGAATGATGGCAAATAGAGGCTGTGAGCGCTCCAGTTACCGACTTCTAATCGCAAAAGCGATGAGCTCAGTTATACTATATGCAGCTCCAGTATGGATACAGGCACTAAACATAGAAGCGAATGCCACACCAATAAATGCGGTGCATAGACTCACAAACCTCAACAAAAGAACGGTGGACCCACAGACTTATACCTGACATCCATAGGTGGATAAGTAGACAACATGGGGACCTGAATTTCAACCTGACCCAAATATTAAGCGGGCATGGTTGCTTCAGAGGCTATCTATACCAATTTCAAAATGAAGTCAGTCCGATATGTACGGAGTCAATGGAAGACTCTGAACACGTGTTTTTCCATTGTCCTCGGTTTCTAAACATAAGGGAAAAGTTAGAAACAGCACTAGGTGGTAGTTTTACGGTGAAAAGTTTGACTGCACTTATGTATGTGTCAGTCCTCTGAAAAGTGAATAGCTGTTCGCGAAGCGGCAATTTCCATCACGACAATACTAAGACAACTACAGCAGAATAGGCGTCAGTCCGTCCGTGCTATAGAGGAAACGTAGAATGTCTTGTCACTCCCATGAAGTAATACCTTATCTGGTGGTTCCCTGAGACTGTCTTGAGGTGAGAGTAGGTTTTCTCTGACAGTTTTTATTCTCTGAACATAATACTGTCAGACAAATTAAAGTCTCTAAAATTTAAAAAAAAAAAATTGATAATTGGTGAAGAGAAAAGGTTCAGTGCGTGGGAAATGCTAAAGTGATGTAAATAAAGAAATAAAAATCACTATATCGCATATAGTGGGTAGTCGAAAAAGTATTTTCGTATTTCTACTCAAACTTCAACTTTTTTTTTTTAATATTTCTACTAATAAATATGCAGTGTTATATTTTTAATATTTATAGATTTCACCGTTTTTTGGCATGAAGATACATATATTTTTTAACATAAAAGGATACCTTCTGCAGACGGCAGCATTAATTCCGATTAACTGTGCTCTTCATCAGATCTAAATTTATCAGTGACAGAGAGCAGCAATGCGAGTAAGGGAGCAGCTGAGTGGCATTTTAAGCAATTCCGAGCAGTTCCATTTCAGCTATGAGTGTGCTGTTTTGAGCGTTTGCTTTTTACCTTAAAACCTTGCCTTGGTTATACAATTTAATCTCGTGATTGGGCACACTGTGCACATAACGTATTTTGTATGGAAATTTAAGCTTTTAAGATGTTTTTTTAAGGCTAATATTTTGCTTTTCGACTAAACGTTGCAAGTCCAGCAATGTCCAGCTTATTATAAAATAATGTCGTGAGTCAGCGGTTTGTTTTTTTTTATGTACGAAATTTTGTCAAAAAGACCGATTTGACTTTTGATTTTATTGTTACAGGATTCACTTCTTCGTTGACGTCGGCAGTTGGAAGTTTTTTCTTTAAATGTGTTTTAAGACTTACTAGTTGCCTTGATTTTGGGAAACAAAGCACCCCTTTTGTGGCTTCTTCAGGGGATGTAAAGAGTTTTGGTAGTTGCGGCTTATTGCCCTTTATTGTGGCCACCATTGTACCATAGTATTCTAATGCACCATTTGGTCAGCAAGCCAAACTATTTTTATGCCATATTTTCCAGGCTTTGGCGGAATGTATTACCGAAAATTTCAACGGTTTCTTGTCGAAAGTAACTGCTCACTAATTGTCAACTCTTTTGATATCCCCGGCCAAAAGTCACACTGATAAGGTCCAATAAGATTGTTGACGGTGAGCTTTAATCTTTCACTCAATACGCTCGATAGAACCTTATATGCGAGGTTGAGAAGGCTTTTCCCGTGGAAGTTGGCGCAGATTGTGGGGTGCCCCTTTTTTAGGATTGGCCAGATCACATCGTCGAACATGCTTTCCCTGCCATTCATCAGGCTGGAGAAGTGTTATCTCCATAATCTTAGTATGCTCTGGACATCGGTTACTAGATCACCTGCTTGGGTTCTACAAGAGTGGCCTCCGGTCTTGAAACCTTATGTTAGTTGCCACATGGGCCAGCGTGTCAAGATCTTCATAGTCAATCATTTTGGCCTCTCTTTTTATTTGTTTGCAAATGCGTTTCGCTTCTCTTTTAAGATTTCGGCATCTATCCCATACCGCATGTGATGCGGTGGATTTAAACGTTGTGAGGTAGGCAGTCTGTTTTCTCTCCACTTGCGACACGGCACTCTTCATTGTATCAGCTGTTCTTTTGCCTTTTCCGAAAACCAATGGACTCGTTTGCAGCTGTACGTAAGGAACTTGAAATGCCGTCTCACAGTTCCCTTATATCGAGCTGCTGAAGCGTGCAGGAGTGCAAGAAATCGTTGGGTTGTCTGTTGTGATTGCAGCTTCTTTACGTCAAACCATCTTTGGGTGTGGTAACGTGCATTTTCTAGAGCACAGAAGCGGTTGCGTGTCTTCGCCGCAACAAGATAGTGGTCCGAATCAATGTGAGGATCTCAGAGCCTATGCAATTGTTAAACACCGCAGATGTGTCTGCTGTATATCACAACAGAATCGATATGGTTGGTGGCTTTTCGATCCGGTGACAGCCAAGTAGCTTGGTGCATTTTTTTATGCTGGAATCTAGTGCTACGTTGACAGACTGTCTCTTCCACCACGAACCTCACACCGAATTAGGGATCCTTTATATGACCGCTTTAATGAATGCTACAGGGTTCTACTCGCCTCAGCCTTTGCTCCGTCCATCGCACTTCTCGCACGGCGGTGCTGACAACCTTTGCCATGGTCGTCATTAAAATGGGGTTTCTCTTCCGAGGCTGTTGTTGAATTTTTATTGGAGGTGCTTTTTACGTGGCGGGACCCAAACGCACAACCCTGGGTAGAAATGGTTCGCCTTCTCACTTTAGCTCGCCTTCAAACGTATGTTCTTTGGCTACCCAGAGGATACTGGGTCTAAGATCGGAAGTCATGAGCTGCTTGAGTCATACATATGTAAAATAATCGTTTGTGTCCACTCCCAAGTGAATAACAATCAGAGAACTTTCCTTATTTGCAGAACTTCTAAATTTTGAAATATAAAAGGCAGCCTACGTAAAACGGAAAAGCGCATGAAAATTTGCAATTGGAGAACGATTATTTTGATAATAATATTTAAACGCTGATCTTGTCTACATGATGAAATTGTAAACATTACTGACAAATTAGAAATGGCCGAAACGACACTTAGAATTCATAGCATCGCCTTTGGAAAACCAAACGGTTATATGTACCCTAAAAGTAAGCGAGATATATGTAGATTTATAATGTATATATGTATATATATATCAGGATGACGAGGCCAGTTGAAATCCGGGTGACTGCAATCGTGCAATCTCTAACTTGAGCAAAACTTAAGATATCTTCATGAAACTTGGTACACGCGTTCCTTGGCAAAAAAGTAAGAATGAGTCGTAGATGGGCGTAGGGACCACTGCCACGGATACGCCTTCCGAACCATAACTTGGCAATAAATAAAATATAAAACTCGTCGTCTAAATTTAGTACGTGACATTTTTCTCATATTCCTATGTAACATCGCGAAAATGGGCGAACCATGGCTACTTCTCATAAAACACAACTTTAAATTCTATCTGACAGCACAACAATGGTTCGCTCGCTTCTGTTATGGAAATTTCGAAATTTCGATTTACACTGATGACACAATGTGATTTGGTAGCACTGGAGATATACGACTGCAACGACATCTATTGACACAATACGAAAATACTTTTTCGATTACCCAACATTTGTGTTTCGTTTTTAATCTATATAAATGATTTTTAATATTTTCGGTTTCCAGGGATAAGAATGAATAAAAGAGATAAGTATGATTGGTTGACGATAATTTTAAACGATGCTAATTTTAATTTTGCGATACCTTCATCTATTGTAACTAGTTGTGTTTGGGAGTAGTCCGAGATTCGGATTTGGCTTGACAAATTGTGATGATTAACCTATTTCATTTATTCTAATATTAGTTCTTTTTTAGGCTTTAATGGACAATTTTTCTGATATGATGGCGCTATTTTTATATTCTTTCATTATTTCTTGTCTGCATCTGAGTGATTTGTTACCCAATCGCTTATTGATTTTTATGAATATTAGTTCTAGAGAATATGATTTAAACTGTGACAGTTTAGCCTTTTGTTGAACTGGTGTATTTTTAGCGACTTTTAATTATCTACTGCCACAATTTCTGTAACCCCAAAAGTTAAAGGTATCTGTTTTAATCTATAATATTTTTTATTGTCCTTGAAATAAGGATTCTGGATAAAAATATCCAAATTCACAATTCCTTGAAAGCTGTTTATTCCCTTTGTCCTTCCCGTGCGCCCTTATATACTTTTTTCTTATTTTCTATTTCATTTGTAAGTTCAGTTATTAGATTCCTAGAATAACGAACTCCTTATTGTTTAAAATGTAAGGAATACTTGTATATTTCTTGAAGCTTGCTGAACATAGTAGGTTGCTGTTCGCTACTCTTAAGCCGCCGGGAAATAAACATGATTGGTTTCTTATCTTCTCATAAGACTGCGCCTATGATATGATTTGACGCCTCTGGTGTCAGTTAAAATTCTTTGGATAATTGCTCTTTATATTTTGAAGGGTGCCAATATGATAATTTCTTCGAAATTTGTTAGAATGCTGTATTTGTATGGATGTTGGAAAAGGTCGCTTTCTTATATATTTATTGTCATTTCTGGTGTTATTCATATGAGTAATAGCTTTGGTATCAACATTCATAGGGACTGGAGATGGTAGTCCTGGAGACCTCTAAGTCCTTTAACGAAGTTATCTAGTGCTTTATCCCAATATGTTACTGTTAATATTAGCAGAGCTTCAGCACATATTTTCATCCTGAAGTTTTGTTTACTATTAATTGTTTGATAAAAATCTTGATGGTTAGTTGGATGGGTTTATTTCCTTGTCCCTTTGGGGTTATAAGGTATTTAAATGTAGTAATATAATTTTTATGTTCATAATGCGAATTTAGATAATTCACAATACCTTCTCAGTTAAACAAAGTGTTATAAGATTTTAAAATAGTAACTGCTTTATCAACTATCTTATTTTTATAAGACTTAAAATGTCAAAGTATTTCCTGATGCTCTGTTCCAAGAGGTTTCCAGAAAATTCTTTTGATCAAGTTACAATATCCGGAAAATTGGTCTAATTCGCTAAGATTAATTGAATTTCTGTTATATACAATAAAATGTTATCAAACGCTATTGATAATTCAATCGTGTTTATTATTCCTTCACTTGAGCTTGTTTGGACAAGTTTTAGATACGTAGCTCACGGGAACATAAGAGTATTTGCAAATACTGCCCCACATTGGAACATATTTCTCGGTTTCTTTGTTTTGCTTTACACTACAGAATTGAAAAAATTACCGACACTTTTTCTATTCCATAATAAAATTGTTTATTTTAAGCTCGCATTGTTGGTGAAAATTGCATAGAAGAGAGCAGTAAAATTAAAACAAAACATGATAGACATACAGTTATGTATGTACCATACATATATCAGAATGTTCAAGATGACGAGATGACGTACATATGTATTTATTTACCTGTCCACGCAAGTGTCAACTTGGGTAAACAATTATTTATCATGATATTTGCGTTCTACGGCACATCGAAGAACGACCATAACCAAGCCCACAAAGTGCAGTTAAACGAAAACTTATAAGCTGTTGTAACTAAGTTACGTGTTCGTCGGCAACCTGCGGTAGAAGTATGGATCTAGATCAGTGGTCGGCATTTCTTAGCACAATTGTGCAAACTAACTTCACACGTACGCTTACGCTCTATCGTTCAGTCGTTGTCGACATAGATAACTTGAAGTGGTGAACACAATGACAGCGACAGACTGTAGCAGCACGACAGTGAATTGAAAATGGCGCTGTGCATCTTACTACATGAACACTCATAAGAAGGCAGCAACATAACAATGGCCGGCATGTACACAAGACAACACAGCTGTCCATTTTGCATGTACACAATTTCGTTGTGGCCATACTAATACCTTTCACTTCAATGAATTTTTAATATTTTGTTCAAAGTGAAATTTTTTATGAAAAAAATAAGTAGATAGGTAAATATTTTTGTTTTAAATTATCAATTGTTATTACAAATGATATAATAGAGCTATTTTATGCTTTTATTTGTAAAGTAACGTCAAGTTTGTTAGAGCTGTGAATAATTTTACATTTTACATATTAGTGGCATCACCACTCTACCTCCTCTTTCTATCTTCCATTCTACTGTCAACTCTACTGTCGTTGGCAAATATAAGAATATATTGAAGTTAGCGAGAGCGACAACTGTCGGCCTGCAGTCGTGTAGTCGGGCAGCTGTCAAAATAACAGTGCCCATAAGAACGTGTGTATTTTAATATTTGACAGATGTAGTTGCAGTCTGTCGCGCTCTATGTGTTCCGCACTTGATACAAGACTCTTTGGTTCGAGAGAGAGCTGTCAAAACTCGCATTTTTTATAACATTTGCCAATGATGCCACTGCTGCAAAATATTAGCTTGGGTAATTAATAAATTGTAGAAAACACAAAATTAAACACTTTGAAAATGAATACATATATAAATGCTAAAATGCAAAATCATTAATTAATTTACATAAACATTTATTTTGCCAAAATATGTTCGCAAAGTTCAATGAAATTTCATTTCACACTAATTTCGTTAAGTAATTATAGCGCTGCTCTTCTGGCATCCCGCCTTTTTTACTAACTGCTGGTTGACGGCACCCTGATTATGTTTTGTTGCCAGCTCAGAAAACAGATCAGGGTGCCCTGCCAGCTGACGAGCGAGAGAGCAAGAAAATAGATTCTGATGAAGTTATCTATGTTTGTCGAGCCAGCAACGAACTAATATCACGTAAGACTATAGCGCAAAACCAAATATGCCCTGCGAGAAATATTTTATGATTCTAAATGCCCTTGGGACCATGCAATGCTTTTTATGTCTTTTAAAGACAATTGGGAATATATCCTTAAAAGACATTTTGTTAATTTTCATTATACTAATAATTATTTAGATAAGATGCTTAATTTTATAATTGTTTAATAGTATAATGAAAACAAGTAAGGAAGGGCTAAGTTCAGGTGTCACCGAACATTTTATACTCTCGCATGATAAAGTGATAATCGAGATTTCAATAACCGTCATTTACATACTTTTCAAATACCGTATTTGTGTAAAGTTTTATTCCGCTATCATCATTGGTTCCTAATGTATATATTATACAGAGAAGGCATCAGATGGAATTCAAAATAGCGTTATATTAGAAGAAGGCGTGGTTGTGAACCGATTTCACCCATATTTCATTGAAATCAGTATAGTAGTTCCCGAGACATGGTTTTTGGTCTATAAGTGGGCGACGCCACGCCCATTTTCAATTTTAAAAAAAGCCTGGTTGCAGCTTTCTTCTACCATTTCTTCCGTAAAATTTAGTGTTTCTGACAATTTTTTGTTAGTCGGTTAACGCACTTTTAGTGATTTTCAACATAACCTTTGTATGGGAGGTGGGCGTGGTTATTATCCGATTTCTTCCATTTTTGAACTGTATATGGAAATGCCTGAAGGAAACGACTCTATAGAGTTTGGTTGACATAGCTATAGTAGTTTCCGAGATATGTACAAAAAACTTATTAGGGGGCGGGCCACGCCCACTTTTCCAAAAAAATTAAATCCAAATATGCCACTCTTTAATGCGATCCTTTGTGCCAAATTTCACTTTAATATCTTTATTTATGGCTTAGTTATGACACTTTATAGGTTTTCGGCTTTTGCCATTTTGTGGGCGTGGCAGTGGGCCGATTTTGCCCATCTTCGAACTTAACCTTCTTATGGAGCCAAGAAATACGTGTACCAAGCTTCATCATGATATCTCAATTTTTACTCAAGTTACAGCTTGCACGGACGGACGGACGGACAGACATCCGGATTTAAACTCTACTCGTCTCCCTGATCACTTTGGTATATATAACCTTATATCTGACTCTTTTAGTTTTAGGACTTACAAACAACCGTTATGTGAACAAAACTATAATACTCTCCTTAGCAACTTTTTTGGGAGAGTATAATTAACAAAATGTCTTTTAAGGATATATTCCCTATTATCTTTAAAAGACTTGGAACATAAAAGGCATTGCATGGCACCTAAGGCATTTAGAATCATAAAATATTTCTCGCAGGGCATATTTGGTTTTGCGCTATAGTTTTAAATGATGTTAATTCGTTGCAGAGATCTGCAACGGACACACAATTTCCGTGCACACTCAAACACTTACCCAAAACCGGCTTGTATCGCTTCCTTTGAACGAGCAGAAGGATTGCTCGTTACGGGGCATCTCGACAGGATAAAATCTATGTCTTGCTAACTGTATTGCCGTGCCTATTGCCTGTGGAGACTCCACATTGCTTATAGCTTAGAATATATCGCAAACTAATTCGTATGCCATATATCGTAAGCTATAAGCTGTCACTTCAGCAGTTTGACAGCGCAGTTTTCATTTCTATGAAAATTTTGAAGAGGCAACATATCCCATTTGCACATATGCCGACGGCATTTTCATTTCGGGAACATGAAAATTAGAAGAGCGAGTATTAAGACGGTTGTGTTATATTATAAAAATACAGTACATTTTCAAAATAACATCTTTGCAAAAAATTAATATTTAGTTTAATATTGTTAATTTACAGAAAAATTATGCAAATTGGGTTGGGAATAAGCGAAATCTTAAATTTAATAAACTTATACTAGCAAAAATCAAAATATCATTGCTCATTTTAAATTTATTATTTTAATTGGTATATAAAATGTATGCCACAATTGTTACATAGTAGTCCAGAAATATGAATTCTTATTTTTCCCAGAAATACATTTGTAAAAAAAGGATCTTTTTCTTATTATCTTATTTTTCCCAGAAATATACATTTGTAAAAAAAAGGATCTTTATCCTTTGTTATTATTTCATTTCTCTCAGAAATACATTTGTAAACAAAAGGATCTTTATCCTTTTTTTATTTTCCACATAAAAGATTTAAACAGTTCAAGGGCTCAAATCATGCGCTACATCAGCTACCTACCCAAATGCTACATTCGCAAATGATAAAATAAATTTTTCAAGAGTTCAAAGCATGCGCTACATCAGCTCGAACCTACCTACCCTACGCTTTTGCGCAAATGATTATCTTATGATAACAAATGCCCACATACAGATTTGGCAATGGCAATAGCAATAGATTTGACAGTTAGCAAGACATAGATTTTATCCTGTCGAGATGCCCCGTTAGCGACTGTGCGCAGACGAACGTGTTGATCACAACACTCGAGTGCCGTTCATACGTGTTTGTTTGGGTTCGGGTGGTTTGCGGAGTAATATGTTCAAGTGTCCGAGTTTAGGCTCGAGTGTGCAAAGCATTTTTTGTTTATGTGTAATCGTCAGTACAGTTGATTAATTTGCTTTGTGAGTGTTAAGAATTTTATATGATACGTATTACATGATATTTATTGAAAATAATGGCCGAAAAAGAAGATTCTATTGGTTGCAAAATTGCGAATGCCATCTACATTTATGTATATCTACTGTATATCTATTGACAGATTTACATTTGTGATTGTGTAAAGTGGACGCGTTTTTTGAGCGGTCCAGTGTTTTCATAGTGTTTGCCAAGTTTTTTTGAGACAGTTTTGACTAAATTTGTTTCTCCTGAAACAATCAGGTAACGGACGCAAGTGGGCAATTAAAATCAAAAGAGATAAGTACAATTTTGTATCTTATATCAAATTATTTGTACATACCTGCCCATTTTTCCGTGGCAAAATTTGTTTTTAATAAAATTGTTTCCCCTGAGAACAGCAATCCAGGCACAACGTGGTTATAAATTTTGTTTTGCCGTTGTGACTGGAGACATCAGCTGTTTTCCCCTTTCTTTTTCTTTTTTCTCTTTTCTGTTTTGTTTTTTGCATTCCCTTTCGGTTTTGGCGTTGCCAACCATCGAAAACTTAAATTAGACTTAAGAGGAAGAGACTAGTTGGCAGGTGTTCCCAACTATTTTCGAGTGAGGTATGGCCTCTGAGAATAGTTATGGGTGTACACCAGAAAATCCTTTTAGGAGGATTTCAAAAATTATAAGAACGCCGCCAAATGGCAAAAATGAGGAGTCCACCGTTGCTGGACCAATAAAAAATAGTGAAACTGCCGACAACGAGAACAAGAGTGGCAAACCCAATAGAGCGCAAAGTAGAGAATCTACTAATATTTTTTGCACATTGGGCAGAAAAATAAAGGAGCTGGAAAATATGATGTCCGGACGGAGACACATAAACCAAGCCATGAGAGAGCTTGTAAGCAGCATAACGTACTTGTATGGCAAAACAGAAAATCCCGAAATCCATTCGAAAGTACTGATGGTAGGGAAAGCGTCACAAGTATCGCCCCAAAATACCCCAAAAAGAGCACGGGAGACATCAGGCTTCCTACCACCTACGAAGAAGCCAAAAAACATGACCCAAAAAGTGCAAGGAACCTTTAGTGAAGTCATTAAAACAAATATAAAAGACACCGCACCAAATAAACCAGCACCCGAGAAATGGGTAGAAGTGGGAAAAAAGAAGAGAACCATGGAGAAGGGAATTTGGTCGAAACCAGACGCTATAATTCTAACAAAAAAGGACGGAGCCTCGTATGCAGACATCCTCCGTAAAATTAAAGGTGACAGTGGCCTCGAGGAACTGGGTTCAAACGTGACCTACATCATGAAAACTCTCAAAGGAGACCTGCTCATAGAGCTAAAAAGCCAAGGAGACAAAAGAGCTGAAACTTTTCAGAGCGCCCTAGAAGGAGTGGTTGGCGAGATGGCTGTAGTACAACCAAAAACACACAACGTCACTATAATGTGCAAAGAAATGGATGAGATAACTACTCCAGAAGAAATTTGCTGTGCATTACAAAAAGAGTGCGGAATACATAGGGCCAGCTAATGTTAAAAATATGCGGAAAACAAGAAGCGCCACTCAAATAGCCCTTATATCCCTGCGTGCCCAAGATGCCAAGACTGCCCTTAAAGTTGGGAAAGTGAAGATTGGGTGGTCGATCTCTCGCCTCCGGGAGTACTCCCCTGTTTCCCGCTTTTACAGATGCTTCCATCCAGGCCACATGGCGCGTAAATGTTGCAGTCTGATCGACAGGTCCTCTGTTTGCACACGTTGTGGAAGCGCGGGACATGTTGCAAAAGTATGCACTAATACACCGAGTTGCATGCTCTGCAAAGGAGAACATTCGGTTCTAAGCACGGCTTGCCCCAAATACGTGGAGTTGCTTAAAACATTGGAAAAATGAGAATATTGCAGCTGAACCTAAACCACTGCGCTGCAGCACAAGCCCTGCTGCAACAAATAGTAATAGAAAGCAACATTGATGTCGCCTTACTGAGTGAGCAATATTCACAACGTTCGGAAAGCACTTGGATTACAGACCGAAGTGGCAAAGCAGCAATATGGTCCTGTAATGGGCAAACATTCACATCTTGCTGCAGAGAAGCAAAAAATGGCTTCACATGGGCGCAAATAGGAGAAATTTATTACGTAAGCTGCTATGCTCGTCCCAGTGCGTCCGTTAGAGAATTTGAAGACTTCCTCCTGGAATTATCCTTAAAAAACCGAGGAAAATCGCCGGTAATAATGGCAGGCGATTTTAACGCATGGTCTACTGCCTGGGGAAGCAGAAGTTCAAACCATCGCGGGCGCCTAGTTTTAGAATTCCTGAGCCAAACCAACCTTACAATAATGAACAGTGGCACAAAAAATACTTACCAAAAAGGAAATAAAGGCTCTGTAATAGACCTGATGTTTGCAAATGACGCACTTAGCAGACACATTAAGTGGAAGGTGAATATGTTCACAAATAGTGACCATATGGCAATCATCCCAGAAGTTTTATTCTCTCGAGACCAGGAACCCCCACGCAATAACACTACACATAAACGAAGCTGGAAGCAAACAGATTTTGACACTGACGTTTTTGAGACAGTCTGGAGTGATGCAATAGCACCAGGCGAAGGCGGCGTCCACTTAGTAACCGCATTGCAAAAGGAACTGATAGCAGCAGCGACGCCACAATGCGAAGGACAAAATGTCACAATAAGCGAAGACCTGTATACTGGTGGAATGAAGAAATTGCCACGCTGAGAAAGCTCTGTCACTCAGCCCGACGTCGCCTACAACGCAATCAAAGTGACGAAAACGAAACCCGTCTCAAAGAAGCTTTTAAAAACCATAAGAAGCTTCTAAAGTCAGCTATAATCCTTAGCAAGAGAAACTGTTTTGAAAAGATCTGTAAAGAAGCGAATATAGAGCCCTGGGGGATTGCTTATAAAATCTGTATGTCCAAATTCCAAAATAAGCGGCAGCAACCCAAATGCAACCACCAGATGAACCTTCTTCGTATCGACCTCTGTGTATGCTTGACACAATGGGCAATGTGTACGAAAGCATAATAAGAAACCGCTTGGAGATTGCAATCCAGGAGGCCGGCGGACTATCAGAAAGACAATACGGCTTCAGAAAGCAGAGGTCTACTATCGATGCACTGAAAGAAGTTGTCGACACTGCGAAAAGAGCAGTAAGTGGCAAAAGATGGAAAGGTGGCACAAAAAAATATTGTGCGCTGATCCCCCTGGATGTGAAGAATGCATTCAACTCTGCTAAATGGGAAAATATATTCGCAGCCCTATATGGAATACGCGCCCCTCATTACCTCATAAATATCGTTATGAGTTATTTTAAAAACAGAAGGCTGATCTACGACACCACCGAAGGCATCAGGAGCTACCCTATTACAAGCGGAGTACCACAAGGATCTGTTTTAGGCCCTCTCTTATGGAATCTAGTGTATGATGGGGTGCTAAGAATTCCACAGCCTAAAAACGTTAAGCTAATCGCATACGCGGACGACCTTATAGTGGTAGCAGTAGGTAAACAACTTGAAGACCTACAAGATAAATGTAATGAATGCATAAATGGTCTGCGCCAATGGTTTTCTTCCAAGAGTTTGGAACTGGCTAAGCACAAAACAGAGGTACTGCTCATAAGCACCGGGAAAATTGAGGAAAAAATAACTCTCACTATAGGAGAGTGTATGATTACTTCACAACCACAGTTGAAGTATTTAGGGGTAATATTGGACTCCAAACTGAAATTCAAGCAGCACTTGGCAAACATAGCAAATAAAGCAAATAAGATTTATAACGCGTTATCAAGAATGATGGCAAACAGAGGCTGTGTGCGCTCCAGCCGCCGAAGAAGAGCATAAATATGTGGCAGCAACGGTGGCAAACCTCAACTAAAGGACGGTGGACCCACAGACTTATATCTGACATACATACGTGGATAAGTAGAAAACATGGGGACCTGGATTTCCATCTGACCCAAATATTAAGCGGGTAAGGGTGCTTCAAAGGCTGGCTATCTATATAAATTTCAAAACGACGTCAGCCCGTATTGCTCGATGTGTACGGAGTCAATAGAAGACTCTGAGCACGTGTTCTTCCATTGTCCTCGGTTTCTAAACATAAGGGAAAAGTTAGAAGCAATACTAGGTGATAGTTTAATGGTGGAAAGTTTGACTGCACTTATGTGTCAGTCCTCTGAGAAGTGGAAAGCTGTTCGCGAAGCGGCAACTTTCATCATGACAATATTAAGACAGATACAACAGAATAGGCGTCAGTCCGTCTGTGCTATAGAGGAGACGTAAAATGTCTTGTCACTCCCATGAAGTAATACCTTATCTGGTGGTTCCGTGGGAGAGTCTTGAGTTGGGAGTAGGTTAGGTTTAGCGGATTAAAGTAAAGATTTCAATAATATTGACTGTTAAAGTGTATACAACATTAATAATTTCTCATATTTTTGCTCAGAAAAATGTGATACATTTCCTCTACACCCGCGTTCTGTCCGAGTATCCGTGGCAATAGTTGAACACATTTCGGGTTAGCTGCGGGTGTCGAGTGTGGACACTCGCCTGTGATCGTTTTGAAGAGACTATGATCAAACAGACTCGAACACACAGAAAGCAGCTGCCGGGTGTGCCACTCGATCGAACCCATTGCTGCCGAGTGTGGCGCTCGCTCGTGCTCGATTTTTAATGAGGGTGATCGAACAGGTTCGAACACACCCAATGCAGCTCTTTGAATTCATTGCTGGCTCGACAATGACTGAACGATAGAGCGTAAGCGTATGCGTGAAGTTAGTTTGCAAAATTTTGCTATGAAATGCCGACCACTGCACATAAGGACAAATGAGCGTTTTTTCTGCGCAAAAGTGATAAGAATCAAAGTGCCGTTTTACTTTTGTTGTTGTTGTTTTTTAATTGGCAATACTCCAAAACAAAGACGCGTGATTTTTGTTTGTGTAAATATAGAGTACCGTTACACACGTGTGCGGCAAAGTCAATCGATGCAAGTCTTTCAACAAATGTGATTGCAAGTTCAGTAGTGGTTGGTCATCTTTAAGAGGGTATTTATCGAATTGTGTTGATAATAATTCATTAGTGGAAAATGGAAAATAAAGCTACAAGTAAGAATATATGTATTTAGTTAACATTGGCTTGTATGTATGTCGCTATACTTGACAATAATTCATTAGTCTACATAACCTTAAAACTGTAGAATTTATTTAAAACTTTGACTACTTTGCTATTCTTTTTTGTTTAGGAAACCTCTGGATAAAAAAAGCTGATTTGTTTGATATATGGCGAAAAGAATGCACACAAAAAGGAAAGTTTGATGCTGTTTTAAAATATGTAGTTGGCAAAATTGAAGTTAATATACTTTCGGATGAAATTGAGAAACATATATCGCAAATATTACATTTTTTTTTGCGTAAAATTGGCAACAAAGTGGGAAAAATCTCACAGAAACATAAATACCTTTAAAAAACAAAATGAAGCGTGGCTTAATACTGAAACAAATTTTGTGTTATATGACTTTTCTAAAAATCAGAATCCAAATCAGATTTCGGAAAAAGAAAAGAAACTGCAGACCTATCAGCTGAAAAAGCTGATACTAATATTCTAGTTCGTGCAGCAGCAACATCAGCTCGTACACAAGGTGATACTGATCTGGCTGCAGTCCTGAAAGAAAGCATGGAAAGTCCAACAAGGCCATCAAAAATGCGGAAATTAGTCAACGAGGATCCCAAAAAGCCAATTCCTTATTCAGCGGATGAGGCTTTAGCTTTCCTTCTTGAGCATAATTTTTCAAAAGAGCAGTATAATGCAATACGCGATGGAAGCAAAAAAGGAACAGCGACATATGTATATCCCCATTATAGCAAAATTACAGCCGCAAAATTTAAATGTATAGAAGCAAGTGAGACCCTAGCCAAAGTTCCGTTGCGAAATATTTTACAACATACGGCTGAAAAAATTGTTGATATGCAAAGGGAAGTGTTTCAAGCTGTAATGGAAGCGGAAAAGACAGGTTCGTCAAATAGCAGCGATAGCTCTCTATTGGCTACAACAGTCATTCCCTTAAGGTTACTGCTCCCATCGGGTAAACCAATTTGGAACAACCGCACACCGCAGTCTGTAAGATTTTGCCGTCCCATTAAACTGGAGTACATAAAAGAGACAAAGGAAGTGGTTTTAAAGGAGCACCTGGAATTAAAAAATGAGATTAATGCCTTGAAAACCCTAACAATATCAATTGGTGATGGAAAATCTGTGGAAATATCCTTTAAATTATTTTTAACACTAATTGATGGAAAAGTTTTAAACATTATAACTGGGACTAGATCAAACCAGGCTTGTTCCATTTGTGGTGCTACACCTAAGGACTTTATGAACACGTGTGATTACAAAAGTGAAGTATTTCATACAAAAGAGGAAACCTTAAAATTTGGAATTAGCCCCCTTCATTGTTGGATTCGATTTTTTGAATTTCTATTTCATTTAGGCTATAAATGCAAAATACAAAAGTGGCAGATACGAGGAGAAGATAAGTTACCTGTCTTAAAAAGAAAAGTAGACATTCAAAACGATTTTTGGAAAAAGCTTAGACTTCGCGTAGATATGCCCAGAGTAGGAGGCTCCGGTTCCACAAATGACGGGAACACTGCTCGTCGAGCTTTACTGAACACACTATTTTTTCTAAAAAAACTGATGTTGAGAGAAAAATAATTTTGATTTGTCTATCCTGCGAGTTTGAAATCAATGCAAGCAAATTTGAAATATATTGCTTTCAAACAGCAAAGCGTTTTCAGGAGCTATATCCCTGGCTGCCAATGACTTCTACAGTCCATAAAGTACTAATACATTCAAGAGAAATAATAGAAAATACTGCACTTCCCATGGGGTTTTTTGGAGAACAAGCTGCTGAATCGCGACATCAAATATACAAAGCTGATAGATTACATCACGCTCGTAGAAACAACCGCACCAATAACCTATTAGACATATTTAATAGGGTTATCGATACATCAGATCCATTAATTTCCACATTTTTTTTAAGTAAACGCATTCAAAAGAGGAAACGTTTCACACTTCCTCCTGAAGTCATTGAACTATTTTGTTGCAGCGAACCCATAGAAGATTTCCAACTCAACAACCAAGATGATGAAATTAATGAAACTGAGGAGGAACTTTTTAATTTAAATTTACATAATGAATTAGATTTATGTGATTAATTAATTGTTTCAGTACAAATAAAATTAATAAATGAAACAATGTATTGTTTTCATTAATGGCTGCAAAAGGAGTAATTTTAAATTTTGGTCGTTAGAGGGTTAATTTCCACTTTTTATAATACAGTTACTCCTGCTTCTGAAATCCTTACAGGTTTTGGTTTGAATAGCATAATTTTGTAATCGTTATTAATTTTGCACAGATAAAACGCTCATTTGACCTAATGTGCATTAAATCATCACACTACTTATGTATGTGTATTTTGTTGTTTAATTGCTTGTTGCGAACTTGGGAATATACCGTTTTTTCATGTGTCATATAAGCTACTGTGATCAAATTGAAAGGTGAAATTTGTCCATTTCATTTCCTTCAAAGTAATGGCCATCTGAGCCTTCTTCCATTCAGCTTTTATATCCTCAATTGAGTCAAAACGGTGCCCTCGGAGTGGTCATGTGAATTTGCTGAATAGCCGGAAGTTAGACGAAGGTAAATCAGGTGAATCCGGTGGTTGCGGCATGATATTAGTTTAAAATGTGGCGAAGTGATCACGAATAACCAATGTAGTATTATAAATTAAAAATTCACTTTTCAATTTGATCACAGTAGTATATAAAGTTTCGTCAATAAATCTCGATTAGGACTCAAGCACGCCTCGTCTTTTACGGTTTGGAATCTTACATGTAGGAATTTCAGCAATTTAATTTTTACATATGTACATTGCATACTTCCAAAAATAAGAATTTTATCACTGTAAAAAAATACATGGCGCCACTAAATAATGAATTGACAGATTGAAATGAAACTTCACATAGTACGTTTATATAAAGAGTTTACCAATAAAACCAAAAAAATTTTGGACTATAGCAATGCCCTCTCCTATCAAATGACAAAACTTATTGAACAACCTGGTACATACTTTCAGATTATTACCAAACGAAGCATTGATTTAACTGCTTCATATTCTTCAAATATGGACGAACGATTGCCAAGAGACGTGTTGCCACAGGAGTATTTAATTAATTTCTATATAAACTATGAGGAGAAGCGGTTTAATGGTAACATGACTATGAAGTTAAGATGGGAAAATGATACAAAAAGGATTGCGTTCCATTCACATCGCGATCTTCAAATCCATGATCGGTCTATTGATTTACGAAAATGTTATACTGATGACAGGTAATGTCTTAATACAATAAAAATAAATTTTATCAATTTTCTTCAGTATTATTATATTAATTCAGAGTGAGTTTATTTATTTTAATATTTGTAGCAAAAATATATTGGAAGATATTTCAGTTGCACGTATCAGCAAGTTCTACAAGAAATCTATTTATACACTTCACTTAAATAGCTTCATAAGACGAGGATCACATTGTGAGCTCTATATGGAATTTGAAGGTCATATTTGGACGAAAGCAGAAGGATTATTTTATGGCAGCTACAATAGTGATAACAAAAACGAACAGATTCATTACATCGCCACTAATTTGCATCCGAATAATGCGAGAAGATTATTTCCTTGTTTCGATGAACCAGAATTTAAGGCAAATTATAAAATTATTATTCATATTTACATTAGAATTAGTGCAAATATTTTCATTTACCTTTTCTTGCTGCAAATCCAAAAAATAAAGATCCCATCGTCCAAAAAACTGTAGGCTTTAAAATAACTAAAAGTTCACCAACTCCCTAACGACGAACGTCACAAAAGTACTTTAGTGTACTTTATTTTATAAATTTTTATACTCTTCCAATATGTTGTTATAGAGATAATAACACTGTCCAAGAGCATTTTTGGAACAGAATAGCGACCCTATAATTCTGAAAGGGTATGTTGAGTAGATCATTTTTTTCGAACAAACTTATGGCCCAGCACGTCTGAGTTTTTTTTTACAGTGGGTCAAAGTTTTAATTTTTTGGTCGAAGGGAGCATTATACTATAAGAAAAAAATGTTGTAAGTTAATGTCTGAGAGAATTCTTATGGTCAGAGTTGTATTGTGGAATTGTATGAGGATTATTTTTGTGGAAGATCTTAACCCTCTAACTGGTTTCTTTATGGGTCAATTTGACCCATTTTTTCGAGAAAATCAAAAAAATATCCTTTAAAAAAAGACATTTAAGGATTAAAATATTCTGCGAAAATGTTTGGCGGAAAATTTCAGTGGGGGTCACCAAAGACACCATTGTTGTAAATAAAGCTCTTTACGATTGATAAAAAAATTATAATTTTGTTTTAATAGTGGTTTATTATATGTAGT